>NC_080077.1:24558271-24807664 GCF_949987535.1 Balaenoptera acutorostrata
ATATGTTAAGAAAAAATAGAAAGAAATACACTGGTAACGGTAATTTCATAAGTAAAATAAAGCCAGTATTATTGTATTTTTGTAATACAAGTCTCCATAAATTTAAAAATAGTCCAGTCATATAAATATCTTCTCCGTCCACAATGAAATGAAACTAAAAATCAATAAGAGAAGAAAATCTGAAAAATTCACAGATATGTGGCAATTAGACAATACACTCTTGATCAAAGAGGAAATCACAAGAAAATTTAGATAATAGTTTGAGACAGATGGAAAGAAAAGCACAAAACAATAAATTCCATAGCATGTACCTAAAGCAGTGTTCAGAGGGAAATTTATACTGTAAGTCCTACATTAAAAAGAAGAACCATTTCAAATCAATAAACAAACTTTACACTTTCTTTTAAAGAACTAAAAAAAGAAAAGCAAACTAAGTCCAAAATCAGCCAAAGGAACAAAATGAGAAAAATAGGAATAGATATTTTTAAAAGTAAAGAGAAACATAACAGAGTCAATGAAACCAAAAATAGGTTCCTTGAAAAGATTAACAAAATTGACAAACTTTTAGGTAGACTGACAAGAAAAACAGAGTGATTATTCAAATTATTTAAATTAGAAATGAAAGTAGAGATATTATTATTGGCCTCAGATAAAAATTTTGATTATAAGAGAACATTATGAACAATTGTATGCCAACAAATTAGATAACCTAGATGAAATTTAGACATATTTCTAGAAAGACAAAACTACCAAAACTGACTCAAGAACAAATAGAAAATGTGAACAGATCAATAACAAGTAAAGAAATTTCATCAGTAATCAAAATCTTTTCAACAAAAACAGTGTAGGACAAGAGGGATTCATTGGTTAGTTCTACCAAACATTTAAAGAAAAATTAACACAAATTCAGGAAAGTAGGGGACATTTCCTAACTTGTTCTGTAAGGCCAGTATTACCCTCATGCAAAAGTCAGACAAGGGCGTCATGAGAAAAAAAAAAACACAGAACAATACTCCTTATGAGTATAGATGTAAAATCCTCAACAAAATACTATCAAACTAAGTCAAGCAGCATATTAAAAGATTTATACACCACGACCAATTGGAATTTATCCCAGGATTACAAGAGTGATTCAACATATGAACATCAATCAACAGAATACACCACATTAATAGAATGACAAAAACCACATGATTATGTCAATTGATGCAGCAAAGCACCTGGAAAAATTCCAGCACCCATAAGGGTCTATCCATAATATATAAGGCACACTTAAAACTTAACAACAAAAAGACAAACAATTCAATTTAAAAATGAAAAAAATATATGAATAGACATTTCTCTTAAAAAAAGACATGAAATGTCCAGTAGGCACTTGAAAAAATATTTAACATCATCAGTCATTAGAGTAATGTAAATTAAAATCACAATGAAATACCACTTCATATTATAAGATGGTTATAATAAAAACACAAAAATATAAAATAACAAATATTGGCTAGCATGTGGATAAATTGGAGTTCTCACCCATTACTGGTAAGAATGTAAAATGGCATGGCCACTGTGGAATAGAGCTGGCAATTCTTCAAAAGTTAAACATATTATTACAATGAAAACTGCAATTCCACTCCTAGCTGTATATCCAAAAGAATTAAAAATGGACTTTCAAACAAAAGCTTGTACACAAGTGTTCAAAGCAGCTCTAGTTTAAAGAGTCTAAAAGACGAAAACAACTCAAATGTCCATCAGCTGATGAATAGACAAACAAAATGTAGCATGTTCATACAGTAGAACATTATTCAACCACGAAAAGGAATGAAACAATGATATATGCTACTACATGGATGGATCTTAAAAACATTAGGCTAACTGAGTGAAGGCAGACACAAAAGGCCACAGGTTGCATGATTCCATTTATATAGTATATCCAGAAGAGACAGGTCCACAGAGACAGCAAGCAGACTGGTGGTTGCCAGAAGCTGAAGTAGTGGGGAATGGGGCGTGCCTGTTTAATGGTTGTCAGGGGCTGGAGGGAGGGAGAAATGGAGAGTCTCTACTTAATGGGTAAGGAGTTTCCTTCAGGATGATGAAAGTATTCTGGAACTAGATAGCGGAGATGTCATACAACATTGTACACGTACTAAAAGCCACTGAATTATATACTTTGAAATGGTGAATTTTATCTTAAGTGAATTTTATTTCAAGTTGAAAAAGTATAAATTAATGGGCAGCACAAAATGATTCTATAATAGATGTCCTACAGTGGTATATAATTCCTACCAAAGAAGCGAGATATGAAACCTTTTCAAAGAATGCAGAGGCAGAGAGTACTATGAGCTTCAGAAGGGGAGAAGATTACTAGAAGAATCAAAACGTCCTCTAGACTTTCAGAGAAGTTGGGGTATGTGGCATGGCTAAGTGAAGTTTGAGCGGGCCTCCAGGAAGGGGGCAGACATCCAGGAGAAATGATATTCCCCTGCATGGGGTGGTTTAGCTATGCTACCACCTGAAAGGAGAATCATATTCTGAAACATAAATGGCATGAGGTGACTCAAAAGCTAAATGTAGCCCATAGATGAAAATTTTTTGGTGCACATACTTATTTAAAAATGGGAAAAATCTACTTAAAATATGGATTTTGAACTTATCTTAAAAATTTTTTTAAAAAAACATAACAATAGACTCTCCATTCTTACACATTACAAGCTGATTAGAGCAAAACAATAATGGACCTTTTACAAGAAGCCTGAAAACACTCAATTTCGTTGCTTACTTTCTAGGCATTTAAATTTGAAACACAGGATTAAAATTTTTAATGTCTCTTGGCTTTTATAGGACCATAATTCTAAAATAAATTCACTAAGAATGACCTTTCCATGAACCTTAAGAATCTAGCTAATAATTTCAAAATTTTGAGTCATTGTGCATCCCATAGAACCCAAGGTACTCAGCGTTATAGACATCCAGTTTTAATTTTACAGTCAAGCCATGTAACCCTCCTTATGAGATGAGCAGATTTATTCTTTCATAATCTCATTTTAGGACTTTATAGACCAAATGGGACCCATGTCCTAGGAAATGTTAATGTGGAAAGGATTTATTCAGAAATATGAATTTCCTGTGTTTAAAAAACAGAATTGAAAGGAAGGATATCTTTTTTAAATCAGTTTCATAATAGAAACACAACATATTTTTCCACCTTCAAAATATCCCAATTCTATATATTTGTAGCTGAATATATTTTTGTTCTGACACAGCTGGAAAAAGCTTCAATTTAGCAATTTAGATTTAGCAAACAATTTGTGCATAATATGGCCCATTTGTTTTTGGTGTTATTTCATCATGATTTTAGAGCTAAAAATACTGCAATATAAAAATCAGCAATTGAGTATGTGCAATGACTCTGATGAACTGGATTTTCAATGGTGTTTTGTTTAAAATATTATCCAGCCTGCTTAGAATGTAAAATTTCAAAAATATCATGGCTTAAAAGGTAAGATGCCCCTTACTGTGTCTAGTTTCCATTACAAATCAAGAGGACACAAGCTGTGATATCACACACAGCCTACTTGAGGAGAACTTTACCCTCCAACTCACCTCTCTCTCCTCCATTCTTCAGAAAACTGAACCAAGCCTATGCCTGATAAATTTGTACCTTAATTTGTTAAGATTGTAAGTCTAGATTTTATTCAAGTTTCTCGAATGGGAAGCAAATTATACCCTACCCTCCAAGACTCCCGTCCTCTAAATAAAAGAAAGAGCAAGACTCAGTTGTACTAAAATGAATCAGTGTGGGCTTTTGCAGGATCTCTTCAGGTGTGATCAGTGACAATAATGAAGCCTTATCTTGTTCAAGTTCGGTGCATCACTAGCAGAGATTATAATACACATACACACACACATATCTGTGTGAGGAAAGGTGGTCTCAGAATAAAGACTTCCTGTCTGGAGCTTCGGTGGATATTCTGAGGCTAGCAACCATCTGACCTCGGACCACTTGTTTTCTTGCTTTTAGGATAAGTCTCCTTCCAGTGCCTCCCTGATTTTTGTCCTGCCTGACTTACTAAAGAAGCTGTGTGTGCACTGTCCTAGAATTCACTCAAGTCTAGACTCCACTCTGTATTCTTATCCTGATTCCCACTTTGTGGAACAAGATTGTTCGTTTCATCCATCCATCACCCATCCGTTTATCCATCCACCAATCCATTCATCTGACTGTCATGTTCTAAGCATCTACCGTCTGCCACACTAAGTTGTGGGGCAAACGAAGCTAAATGAAGTCCTGGTAAGTGCCTTCAGAGTATATACAACAAAGTGAGGGAAAAGGGCACATTAATGATCATCTCAATAAATGCAGAAAAAGCTTTTGGCAAAATTCAACACCCATTTATGATAAAAACCCTCCAGAAAGTAGTCATAGAGGGAACTTACCTCAACATAATAAAGGCCATATATGACAAACCCACAGCCAACATCATCCTCAATGGTGAAAAACTGAAATCATTTCCAGTAAGATCAGGAAGAAGACAAGGTTGCTCACTCTCATCACTATTATTCAACATTGTTTTCGAAGTTTTAGCCACAGCAATCAGAGAAGAAAAAGAAATAGAAGGAATCCAAATCGGAAAAGAAGAAGTAAAACTGTCACTGTTTGCAGGTGGCATGACACTATACATAGAAAATCCTAAAGATGCTACCAGAAAACTACTAGAGCTAATCAATGAATTTGGTAAAGTAGCAGGATACAAAATTAATGCACAGAAATCTCTTGCATTCACATACACTAATGATGAAAAACCTGAAAGAGAAATTAAGGAAACACTCCCATTTACCATTGCAACAAAAAGAATAAAATACCTAGGAATAAACCTACCTAAGGAGCCAAGAGACCTGTCGGCAGAAAACTCTAAGACACTGATGAAAGAAATTAAAGATGATACAAACAGATGGAGAGATATACCATGTTCTTGGATTGGAAGAATCAACATTGTGAAAATGACTATACTACCCAATGCAATCCCTATCAAACTACCAGTGGCATTTTTCACAGAACTAGAATAAAAAATTTCACAATTTGTATGGTAACACAAAAGGCCCTGAATAGCCAAAGCAATCTTGAGAAAGAAAAACGGAGCAGGAGGAATCAGGCTCCCTGACTTCAGACTATACTACAAAGCTACAGTAATCAAGACAGTATGGTACTGGCACAAAAACAAAAATATAGATGAATGGAACAGGATAGAAATCCCAGAGATAAACCCACACATATATCATCACCTTATCTTTGATAAACAAGGCAAGAATATACAATGGAGAAAGACAACCTCTTCAATAAGTGGTGCTGGGAAAACTGGACAGCTACATGTAAAACAATGAAATTAGATCACTTCCTAACACCATACACAAAAATAAACTCAAAATGTATTAAAAACCTAAATGTAAGGCCAGACACGATAAAACTCTTAGAGGAAAACATAGGCAGAACACTCTGACATAAATCACAGCAACATCCTTTTTGACCCACCTCCTAGAGAAATGGAAATACAACCAAAAATAAACCAATGGGACCTAATGAAAATCAAAAGCTTTTGCACAGCAAAGGAAACCATAAACAAGACAAAAAGACAACCTTCAGAATGGGAGAAAATATCTGCAAACGAAACAACTGACAAAGGATTAATCTCCAAAATTTACAAGCAGCTCATGCAGTTCAATATCAAAAAAACAAACAACCCAATCCAAAAATGGGCAGAAGACCTAAATAGACATTTCTCCAAAGAAGATATACAGACTGCCAACAAACACATGAAAGAATGCTCAACATCACTAATCATTAGAGAAATGCAAATCAAAATTACAATGAGGTATCACCTCACACTTGTCAAAATGGCCATCATCAAAAACTCTACAAACAATAAATGCTGGAGAGGGTGTGGAGAAAAGGGAACTCTCTTGCACTGTTGGTGGGAATGTAAATTGATACAGCCGCTATGGAGAATAGTATGGAGGTTCCTTAAAAAACTAAAAATAGAACTACCATATGACCCAGCCATCCCATTACTGGGCATGTACCCTGAGAAAAACATAATTCAAAAAGAGTCATGTACCACAATGTTCATTGCAGCTCTATTTACAATAGCCAGGACATGGAAGCAACCTAAGTGTCTATCGACAGATGAATGGATAAAGAAGATGTGGCACACATATACAATGGAATATTACTCAGCCATAAAAAAATGAAACTGAGTTATTTGTAGTGAGGTGGATGGACTTGAGTCTGTCATACAGAGTGAAGTAAGTCATAAAGAGAAAAACAAATACCGTATGCTAACACATATATATGGAATCTAAAAAAAAAAAAAAAAACTGGTCATGAAAAACATAGGGGCAGGACAGGAATAAAGATGCAGACCTACTAGAGAATGGACTTGAGGACATGGGGAGGGGGAAGGGTAAGCTGGGACAAAGTGAGAGAGCGGCATAGACATATATAAACTACCAAATGTAAAAATCGATAGCTAGTGGGAAGCAGCCACATAGCACAGGGAGATCAGCTAGGTGTTTTGTGACCACCTAGAGGGGTGGGATAGGGAGGGTGGGAGGGAGGGAGACACAAGAGGGAAGAGACATGGGGGATATATGTATATGTGTAGCTGATTCACTTTGTTATAAAGCAGAAACTAACACACCATTGTAAAGCAATTATACTCCAATAAAGATGTTTTAAAAAAAGGGCACATTAAAGACATAATCATATTCAGTGAGGTAAACATAATAGTTAAGTAATGCCCAGGATTTTATAAAGACTCAGATGTTGAAAAGTAGCTTATGGTGAAGAGGTGAAGGAAGACTTCACGAACAAGAATATGTATAAAGTAAGTTTTAATTAATAAGATTAACCAGGGAAAAAAGATAGTGAAGATAAGGGGATGAAAGTAGGTAAAGAAGAAAAGTGTTACCATCAAGGAGGTAGCGGGATAAAAAAGCAACATACTGTGTGCAGGGGACTATAGCCTTCTACACGGTGCTCAGTTAAAAAACGTAAGCCAGAAATCATGAGAAATGAGGATGGGGAAGTAGGAGGAGGTCAAATATCTGTGGGCCTTTGATCCCAAGCTATCCCTGGGATAGCTTCTGCACATCACATACACTTATTGTTTTTCTTTCATACTGTGAACATTGCCTTAAATATTATTTCCCACACTTACTTGATGAAAAACATCAACTGGACTTGTACAAAAAGGTTCATGTTATGAGACCCCTCTGTTTGAAAGTCTGATATATTGTCTGGGAGGACACAAGAATCTGGATTCTTAACAAGAGTCTTATGATCAGACACATTTGGAAAATACTCACCTTAGTAGTAATTTCTATAGAAACAGAACATGTCAAATAGTGTTTTTTAATTGTTTAAATAATAGATTAAAATACATTGAGGCTACTGTATACACTGCAGAGAAATCAGTATTGTAATAAATATAATTTATTTAGTATACCATAGTCAAGGCAAGATTTAAATTAGCTATTTCAGAATTATATCAAACAATTTATGGCATTGAATAACCCCTGAGTTAATTAACCATAAAACACTGATTAGTTTTCATCCTATATGTTCTTTCTAAAAGGGAATGAATTAAAATACAAAGAAATGATAATTGTATGGTTTTATAAATTCCAAAGATTAATTTCTATGTCCAGTCTAATTTGTGTGATAATGACATTCTGTCAACCTTAATTTTTACTCTGAATTTTCAGTTGGCTATGGTATATGTATTCAAGTTTTTCTTTATGCTTTTCTAGGAATTCTTAAAATAGGTGACATTTTAATCCAGAGGTGATGGAGAAAATATATCTGTGATATAAGCTGTGTGATACGTTCGTATAGCTCCCAGAGTAACTTGCAATTCATCTACATGACAGCTGTTATTGAAGCTTAAGATCATTAGCACAGGAAACTTGGCAAGGACATAGGATTGGGTTATAAATATTGGCTTCAGATGTCATTTTAGGACAGAGTTAAATTCTCGCAGGATGTAGTAGCATGGATTATATGAGAAATCTCAGTCGAATCCAAAGTTTCTTGTGAGATTAATGAATTAGACCAAAGGAAAGCATAAAATAAAATTTGGATTCAAGCCATTTTTTATTTAAAAAAAAAGTTTTTGTAGCAAAGTTAAAGGGTTTAATTTTTTTTTTTTTGGTAACTTACAAGTTGTCTATATGAGGCAAGTTACTTAACTTCTCTAAGACTCATTTTCTTCCAGAGTAAAATTTGGATAGATGGAGTTTGCTATTTTGTTGTTTTGTTTTTGTTTTGCCTACCACATACTAAGCCCTTCTCCTTCATCTTCCTTTTTTATCCTTTTCTTCATTTTCCTCATCTTCCTCCTCTTCCTAATCTATAATTATTAGTATTATCATCAGTTTTACACATTGAGTGGCACATTCCCTTACTTCTATTTTCAAAAGATTTTCTGATTACTTGAATCTTTTAAAAGATTGCCTTTTAGCTACTAGAGTAGTTGTATGGAGAGCAAAAAACTGTACATTCACTTTTCCAGTGATGTACATTTTGAATAATAAATGCTTTTTATTCAAAAATCCATTCTAAGAAAGATTTGAGGCTCAATAAAATATATGCATTCTGACAAGCTAAAAATTAAAGTGATGAAAATAAATAGGGAAAGAATGATATGAAGTCGGGAAAATTAATACACCAATGAATGCCACAAAATGATGCACAAGAATTTAGACTGCAAAATGTCTTTGCTTTTCCTGGAAGTTAATATATATAATAATAATAATAATACAATAATATTAAAATGATAATAACAAAAAGAGGATAAAGAAAAATTATATTTTATAAATTACAGAGTTGGCAAGATTGAATCACATAAACAAGAACAGTAGTAGAGGACAACTCTTGGTGGTAAGGACAGAGAGAATTTTCTCCTTCAGTCCCATGAACTGAGTACTGATTAGTAGAAAGGACAATGGCCTTGGCATTCTTCCAGCAGATGAATGAGTTCCAAAAAGCTCTGACTACAATGTATTTTGAACTTGGGCATTGGCATAGGCCAAAGTAAGGATCAACAAAAGCTGTTCGATGACTGGTCAAGACAATATGGTCCCACTGCAGACCTCTATGATGGTCTGACTTGATATAAGAATAAGTTTTAGAGTGTCTTAGAGGGATAGCTTTGTGGCATATGGCATATTTTTTGATCTTCAATAAATTCTACAGACCTAGGTAAGGATTATGGGACAGTAGTTTCAGGTTATGTTCTGATTAGTACTTAGATAGCAGAGACACTATTTTATCAATTTAAGGCATACTCATACGGCAGTCACAGAACTGAACAGTTAGGAACTCACCAGAACTTCTGACTAGTTAGAACCTCATTCCATTTCTACACAGGTATGGACAAAAGAGACATACATTGTCAGAGTTGATATTTTCCTCACAAGAAAATCCAGCTTTGCTCTGACACCCAGAAAAAATGGCTTGTGACATTTTCCAGTAGTCTAATGTTAATTTTGTTATAACAAAAAGTGTATATTTAATAATTGATTCTAGTTTATATCACTTCAATAATTATTTATCTAAAGAAATACACATCCTAATGTGTGTATAACTATTTAGTAAAACCTTTGCAAAATGCATTTGACAATTCTCCTGGTCTTCCAATATCTGTTTAAATATGCTGGTATTCATGGATTCAACATAATCACCCTTCTATTAAGAAAGTGGCACAATATTATGTAAAACACTGGGGACTGAAAGTAAAGAGATTTGTGTTCTCTCTCCAGAACTGACCTTAACTGTCTGTATAACCAGCTTCATCTTAGGTTAAGTTTTCTCTTTGGTAAATGAGAGACTGGTAAGAGATAAATTCAAAGGCCTATTCCATCTACAAATTCTGATGAGTTCTCACCAATTTTAACATTTAAGCAGCCGCACTTCAAGCATTTTAAAATTTTATTCAATTGCCAAACAGCCATATAAAGGTAGTTTTTCAGTTTTCACTGAATACAAATGGTAATCGTCTCTTCAAATAGGAAAAACGAAATGACTCAATCAACAAATCATTAAATTACTACCTAACAAACATCCATAGGTTACATCAATAAGCCAATTGAATAATAAAAATCACTCATATAATCTGAAATATGCTTTATAATCTTCACCTTGGAGACAGAAAAATTAATGACCAGAAAATTTAAGTAAATTTCAAAGGTCATATATCTAGTAAGAAAGAGTGTGAGTTTTGATCTTTGGACCACAACAATTAAGATTTTTTTCTAATAAGCTATGCTACTGAAGACATGGACAGAGATTAGGGTTATGGAAGGTACAGAGATGACAGATCGAGATAAATAGATAGATACAGATAGATAGAAATAGATAGATGATAGAAAATCCAAAAGACATTCTGAAGAGCAAAACAATAATATTCAATGATAAATTTTGTCAAAACTCTTAAATGAATATTATGTTCATTTTTTTTAGAGAAAGCATACATCAGCAAACACAAATCAAGTCACTAGTCTGATAAACTATATTTAAAAACAAACAAAAAGCCCTGAAATGTGAAAATGCTCAGTTTAATTACAAAGGCTCACCTTTAGAGGCTCAATACATCATACATACCTTCATATAACTAGGAAAGAACCAAATACGCTATGTTTAGTTTTTTGTGCCATGGAAATTCTGAAGATTGTTAGGTCGGCTTAAAAAAAATGGGAGACCCAGAAGACTTAAATAAATGGTATGGTTAGTTATAAAATGGACCCCTGACTCAGCAGGTACTCATCCTAGACCTTTGCTTTGTTACCACTTTCCTAAGGAAAGACTTAAAGATGGGGCATTGATGGGGTTCAAATCACCCTACCCCCAAAGATCGTCCTTTGGAATATTAAATACTTTAAGCTTAAGGAATCTAAGAAATGACAAGCGCAGGAAGGATTTTCTGACCTTCACCTGAAGCAGGTCGTAAGATTCTCATGTGAGGGGTGCCTTCCCTAAACCCAAAGGAAAGGAGCATCCTTATTTCAGAAGACAAAGGGAGGGGAGGGGAATCTGAATGAACAGGCCTTTCCCCATTTACTATACTTAGCTCATATTCCTTTTTGTTTTATTACATTTTCCCATTATTTTCTACTCTTCATCAAACGTAGTATAAAAACACTCAGATTACTGTTTCCTCAGGTCTTCATTTCCTTATGGTAGCTCTTGTATCACAGAACATTTACATTAAATAAATGTGTATGCTTTTCTCTTGTAAATCTGTCTTTTTTTAAAACAGTGACCCAGTTGAGAACCAAAAGGGTAGGAGGAAAAAGATATTTTTCCTCCTCTACAGTATAATACTGCAGGACTTCTGCTTCCTCATATATAAAATATAGAGATTGGTCAAAATATAGTATCCAATAGTATCCAAGATCCTTTCTGGTCAATAACATTCTAAGATATTACTAAAATAATTAGTTGTAAAATAGTTACAAACAGAAGAGATATAGAAAGGGAAGGGAGAAAAAGCTAGTGTAAACAAAGTAGGGCAAGAAAGACCAAATTTTAGAGTAATGATGACTCTCTTCCAGGATTTTTTTCTTTGTGGGAAACATTTCTCAAAATAGCAGATGATGGTCCCAGTGTGAGGAAGACAGATTTAACACCTGTCTCATTCTTATGTCTTATACCACCTTGCATATAGTCTAATAATTTTCCACTAAATATTGTAAAATAATAAGGATCTGCAGTTAAACATATGAACTAAACTTTTGTGAGTTATATTTTAAAATTGGAGTCAATATTATTGTAGAATTTCAAATATAGAATGTAAAGGAAATGAACTGTTCTGTATTTCAAGTGATACTTTATTATAAAAACGTGAATCTATATCCTCAGTAGAACTAAAGTATTAGAAAGAAAATGCCAGTATCTTAGTGTATTGCCACTGTGAATTGTACTTTCAAAATATTGCATAATTCACATATAAATGATATAGTATTGACAGTGATTCCTAGTTTTTTTTATAATCATTATAAATACAGACACAGTCAAGATAATCACCAACTAGGACAATATCAACTCAAAGAGCTTGCAAGGGGGAGTCTAAAAATATTTCACATTTGTTGGGTTCTGCATATTTGCATTTAAAAATAAGTATCTTGAAAATTTAAGGCCAAAAAGAAAACTAAACTAAACAACAATCGCTAAAATCCATAAGCATAACATCAAGACATTTAAATGGTAATTAACATCACCAACCAACATAATTCAGGGTTGAAGAATCCATGACAAAGAGTTAAAGGTATGTTTAGGTTAAGAGAGCTTATCCAGAACATGAATCTAAAAGGGACAAATAAAATTAGTTGCTTTTGACAGAGACAGTCATTTCTGAGATTCAAATCTCAAAACATTTCAGAATGACTTATTTATGGAAAGCTCATTTAACTAAAGACTATTTGTATACTTATACTGTTGCAATTTCATTCATTTTGTAACTAGGTTTGGGAATAAAGCACAAAACTTTAAACTGGACATCCAGACATCACTGCTAACCACAGACTTACATTCTCTGGCTATTTATACTGTTTGTTTACTTTTTGCATTTCCTCAGCTTGGACAGGGACTTTCTGCTTCTAGTCAATTTCACTCTTATTTTTGGCACATAAGTAAATTTTCCAGTACTTCTGGAAAATGTTACATCTAACAAATTCTTAGCAAAGAGATGATGGAAACATTCCTATTGGGACTTAATAAATTGGGTGGTGATATTTGTCACTACTGTCCCAGGAAAAACCCACAGTAACCAAGAACACATTTCCTAATTCTCTCTAGGAGGCTGGTAGCGGTAATAAATGGTACCTCCTCTCCTTCACCCCTATACAACACTACCATTTAGTACTATTTTGCCATTTTTTAAAACATAAATGGCCTTCAAGTTTAGCCTAGCAACAACCCGAGCATACTACAGCCCCTCTTGAGTTTTCTGAATGATTCATTGAGAATTTCTGTCAATACTGTAGCCTAGAGAACTTAACTCTGGTCTCCAGTGAGTACAGTTAACTCTGGTTTCCTGTCAGTCACCGAGTTCTTTTATGTTTAATCACCTGGTGTTATTTAAAACTAAACTTTAGAGCGCCATAAATATACACTTTATTTTTTCAAAAATTGCCAAAAGGTAAGGGGATATTTTGTTTATAATAAGTTATAGCTCTTATGGATTAAGCATACTGTTAAAAGGAACCTAGGGGCTTCCCTGGTGGCGCGGTGGTTGAGAGTCTGCCTGCCAATGCAGAGGACACAGGTTCAAGCCCTGGTCTGGGAAGATCCCACATGCCGTGGAGCGGCTGGGCCCGTGCGCCACAACTACTGAGCCTGCGCGTCTGGAGCCTGTGCTCCGCAACAGGAGAGGCTGCGATAGTGAGAGGCCCGCGCACCGCGATGAAGAGTGGCCCCCACTTGCCGCAACTAGAGAAAGCCCTCGCACAGAAACGAAGACTCAACACAGCCATAAATAAATAAATAAAATTAAAAAAAAAAAAAAAAAAAAAAAGGAACCTAGGAACTCATTCCCAGATCAATACTCATCCAACACCTTCATTTAGTGTGCTTGCAAAAGAAGTTGCCTTATTCAAATCCCAGTGCTTTCTGCTGTTATTTTAACTGGTGCTCTCAACTTTATCTACCAGCTGGTTAGAAGTAAATTGTACTTGTTTTATTTCTCAGTCAGAAGAAAATTTCCACACCAGTGTAACCAAACTAAAAATGAGTTGGAAATTATAAATACAGCTTGAGGAGGAAGGAAAGACCATTTCCTTTCAGCCACTCTCAGTTTGGCCCTGACCGTATTATGACAAATACTGTGCTGCCTCAATCTATGGAAAGTACTAAGATTGCATAACACCCAGGGCTGCCACCAATAATTCTGGTAAACAGCCTGCATCCCCAAACTGGTTTTCCATCTCAGTAACTTTTAATCTTAGGCAAAATCTTTAGTTCAAAGGCTGCGATTACTGTTTATAGCACAAACATTATGATTAACAAGTTTTTTATACCATTATAATGGAAATGCCTGTGACCAATTTGGTGCTTGTTTCAATGCCCTTTTGCATCAGGGAGTAACTCGTCAACTACTGCTAAAATTTTCTAGCATGTGTCAGGAAAGGAACAGGCTAAATAAAGATTATGACTTACTTTGATAGGAATCTAAAATATTTCACAATTAATAATTTTGCCACTTTAGTCTACATAGAACAATTGTAAATATTTCCTTGCATACCTGCATTCTCAAATCAACTCTCAATTAAAGAGAAAATAAAGCAATTTTACATTAAAATAAAAAATAATCTGTATAACCTTTTAAAAGTTTTATAATTTTACCTCTTTAATTGAAATCTATGATCCATTTTGAGTTGATTTTTGTGTAAGCCATGAGGTTTGGGTTAAGGTTTATAGCCTGGTGAAACACATCTATGACATGACACTGAAACATGATCTATAAAAGGAAAAAAAATGGATAATTTGGACTCCATCAAAATTAAAAATGTTTGCCCTCCAAAAGACCCTATTAGGAAGATGAAAAGACAGGCTATAGACTGAGAGAAAACATTTGCAAACCACATAACTGACAAATGACTTATATCTAGAATATAAAAAGAACTCTCAGAGTTCAACATTAATATAATAATCCAGTTAGAAAATGGGTAAAAGACTTGAAGAGACAGTTCACCAAAAAATATATACATACAGACAGTTCACCACAAAGGATATACAGACAGCAAACAAACACATGGCAAAATATTCAACATCACCAGCCATTAAGAAAATGCAAATTAAAACCACAATGAGATATCACTACACACCTATCAGAATGGCTAAAATTTAAAAAGTTACAACATAAAATGCTGGCCAAGATGTAGAAAAACTATCTCTTGTTCATTGCAGATGGGAATGTAAAATGATAGAGCCACTCTGGAAAGTAATTTGGTAGCTTCTTACAAAAGAAAACAGATACATGCCATGAAATCCAGCAATGACATTCCTGTGCATTTATCCCAGAGCAATGAAAATTTGTGCCCAACCCCCCAAAACAAACCTGAATAAGATTGTTGATATCAGCTTTATTTGTAATAGCCTAAAACTGGAAACTACAAAAGTAGCCTTCAATAAAGGAATGAGTAAACAGACTGTGATACATCCATCCCATGGAATACTACTCAGCAATGAAAAAGATTGAACAATTGATACATACAACTTGCATTGCTCTCAGGGCATTATGCTGAGTGAAAAAATCCAATCAAGAAAGGTCACATACTTTATGTTTCCATTAATGGTTGCCAGGAGCTGAGAATGTTAGGAGGGAGAGGGTGGGTGTGACTAGCATGAGAGAGATCTTGGTAGAGATAAAATAATTCTGTACCTCAATTGAAGTAGTGGTTATACAAAACCATACATGTGATAAAATGACATGGAACTATACAAACACATTTTTCCTATGCCAAATTCCTAGATTTTATAGTGTACTATAAGCATGTAAGATGTAACCATTGGGGAAAACTGGGTTCAGGATACATGGGGCCTCTCTGTACTATCTTTCCAATTTCCTATGAATATGTAATTATTCCAAAATAAAGAATTGCATAAAAAGCTCATGGAAAAAGCTCATCAGAAGGTCACTTTTTGCACAGGCTATTGTGTATATTAATTTCTATTTTTAGATTGAAAGTAATTCCATCAAAGTTATTACATAGACTTTTATGCTTTACTTGGCACACTTTATCCTAAAGATAAAATCTTTAAATGATGTTATTTAAAGCTAAATGTAATACTGGACCTTTCTTACATCTGCCTGCATCCATTCCCACTTCTTCTAACAATAGCAAGCTATATTAGGGGAGGGAAGTTACACTCTGTGCCCTCCCCCCATTTAACATGGTCCATATAGGGCCTTGCACCCCATCTGCCAGGATCAGCACCTGACCTAAGCTGACCAATAAAAAAAAAAAATTCATCTTCTTGACAAGAGTGATTGATTTAGGCATGAGAAATGTGACACAGGTCAATGTAAGTCGTTCTGAGATTAATTCATGGACAATGCAAAAAGAGTGCTCTTATTTGTATTTATTTTTATAATCATTGACCATAGGTTTATATATTTGTAGCTTCTGGTCACATGGAGAAGATTTAAAATTGGAGTCAATATTATTGTAGAATTAAATCAACAGGTTAGCATCCCCCTTGAGTCAAAGAATCCCTTTGTTTCTTTGTTTTGCTTAAATTAGTCTGGGTAAGGTCTCTGTCACCTATATTTGAGGGTGCTGATAAATATAACAGAGTGGAAATATAGATATTGAAAATATTATAGTTTCACACTTATAATATTTTCATTTGAAGAAATTAAAGAGAAAAGTCATATGCCTATTATTTATAAGTGAATTGAGAAACTGGATAATATTAAATGATATATATGAAATTATTGATCTTTGACTTATAAAATTGTAATATGATATGGTTAAATCAAACTGGTTACTATGTATTTAGTTAACTAATTAGTTATTCAATTACTTATAGATTTATTTATTTATACTGTACTTGCTTCCTTCCGCAAAAATTTGAGATCACCATTTTCTTAAATATTCTAATGACAAGTATATTTCTCCAGTAAAATTTCTGAAATTCCTTCTACTGATTACCTGGTTTAAAACAGAGTATATTTCAGAAATCTTGCTATACTTCCTCCATAAATGGAAGTGTAAATAAAATTGAGAACTTGATTTAGCATATCACTTGTCACATGATATCATGGTGATAAGAGTTATTTCTTTAAAAGAATTACAAAAGCAAAACCATAAGTCCTCTATTATATGGGCATGTTTTGACTTCATTTACCCCCACTCCAATCGTACAGTATTTTAACTCAAGAATATTTTTAGCATCTGTCAACCTATGAAGAATCTAGGTACAGTATAATTTTAAGAGAATCTTTTGCATTTTGCACATGAAATGTTAGCTTCAAATGAAGATAAATGATAAAATTTTGATACTATATTCCCTGGACTTTTTTTCGTTTGTATTGACAAAATAAACCCAAAGGTAGCCATTTACTTCCAAAATGGAGCTTCTCCCTGTTTCCTCCAGTATTCTAGCCCCCTGTCCCTTTCTGTCTCATGGCAAGTTGCATCTCATGATCAAGTTGCATCTCATGATCAAGTTGCATTTTCACAACCTCCTCAAATTTCTTGAAAGCCACCTCCCCCTGGGAAAAAAAGGAAGAAAGAATTCAAAGGAAAAGGCAAATGTGCTCCGAGGAGCAGACTGTCACTGTGGTTCAGAGCTGTATCTCCATGACAGCTTAAAGACCCCAAAAACACAGTAAGAACTATTATCACCATATCATAACATGCATAAAAGGGTCTTTTCATTTTTATCAAAGTTTGTGTGTGTATGTGTTTAACACAATTTATTATCCAAACTGAAATCCAAAACTAGAATTAGTATATACAGAAAGGAAATTGCCTAGGAAATGATGCATTTTATACTTTTCATTTTACCACAGTAAAAAGGAAATCATAAGTAGAATGATTTTCTTTTTATTGAAGTGAAATCCACATAACATAAAATTAACCATTTTAAAGCTTAAAATTGAGTGGCATTCAGTAAATTCGCTGTGTTGTTCAACTGTTATATTAAGTTCCAAGGCATTTCCATCACCCCAAATGAAAACCTCTCACCCATTAAGCAGTTATTTCCCATTCTCCTCTACCCCAGTCCCTGGCAAACATTAATCTGCTATCTGTCTCTATGGATTTAACTCTTTTGGATATCTCACATAAATAGAATTGTACAATATGAGACCTCTTGTGTCTGGCTTCTTTTACTTAGCATGTTTTCAAGGTTCACCCATGTTGTAGCATATATCAATACTTCACTCTTTTGTATGGCCAAATAATATTCCATTTTACGTATGTACCACATTTTGTTTATCTATTTATCTGTTGACAGACAATTGTGTTGTTTCTATCTTTTAGCTATTGTGACTAGTTCTGCTATGGACATGCATGTACAAGTAGTTGTTTGAACACTGGTTTTCAATTCTTTGGGGTCTATACCTAAGAGTGAAATTGCTGGGTAGTAATTCTGTCTTTTACTTTTTAGGAGCTGCTGAACTCCGTTCCACAATGGCTATACAATTTTACATCCCTACCAGCAATGTATGAGGGTTCAAATTTCTCTACACCCTTTGCCAACACTTGTTATTTGTTGATGATGATAATGATGATTGCCGTCTTACTGTGTGTGAAGTGGTATCTCATTGTTCTTTAGAGTTGCATCTCCTTAATAACCTATGAAATTGAACATTTTTTCATGCACTTGTTGTCCATTCGGATACCTTTGGAGAAAAGTGTATTCAAGTTCTTTGTTTGTTTTTTTAACTGAATTGTTTGTCTTTCTATTATAGACATAAGAGTTCTTTATATATTCTGGATACCAGACCCTTAACAAATATAGGATTTTTAAATATTTTGTTCTGTTCTTTGGTTCTTTGGGGGTTTTTTTCCACTTTCTTGATAGTCCTCTTTGATGCCCCAAATGTTTTAATTTTGATGAAATCCAATTTACCTATTTTTTCTTTTGTTGCTTATGCTTTTGCCATCATATCTAAGAAGCCACTGCCAAATCCAAGGTAATGAAAATTTACCCCTATTTTTTTTTTAAGAGTTTTAGAGTTGTAGCTCTTTGATCATTTGGAGTTGAGTTTTGTATATGGTGTGAGATGGGAGCTTTGTAGCCTTTTAAGGCACACCTCATGAATATTTGAGCCACTGGAGAGATAATTATGACAAAATAGAAGAATTGTTTCACTGAGATTTGTAGCCCTTAAATGAAAAAAAAATTACTAATGAGAATTCTGATGCATGAATGGCTCTTATGAAACCTGAGAATTAGTTGATACTACTCCAGAAATATACCATATTCTATTCAGTAAAGTTATTGGAGCTACTGTGCCTTCCTTATCTGTTTCTGCCAACCACTTTATCACTAGTCCACCAAGTCTGGCAGCGACTGAAAAGTATCTAAGGCTATAATACCTCGAATATGTCTGTTGATCTTCCTACAGTCTTCAAATCTGAAGGTAAGAGAGTGGGGTTCTAAAGCTCCTCTCTGATTACAGCCCCTCATATTTAATAAGGCTTTCCATTTTACAAAGCACTTTTATCACAATGTTTATTTGATCCTACTACTTTTTGAGGCAGACAGGACATATACTTTTCATCATTTTACACATAAGAAAACTGAATCTTTGCAAAGCTAAATGATCTTTCAAGGTCACATGACAAAAAGTAGCAATCAGTACTCAAAACCCAGTCCCTGGACTCTGAGCCAGCCCCCTCACCCCCATTATGATGAGACAATGTGATTCTAGAGCAAATTTATAAGAGGTTCTTTTTTAAATAATTATTTTAACTCATTACTGAGTTTCTCAAAAAATTGAGAAAAAGCCATAAAGTGTTATTTTCCCTCTAAATGAATGTGCAGTACATATTTATGAGCTTTTAGTACAATAATTTTATAACCAAACAGCTGCTGAAACAGTGAATTTTTATGACCAGCATCTCAGTTGGTGTTTTCCTCCTAAACATGATAAATAAAGCTTTTGTGCTACAATCCGTCTATTTCAGATGCATTTAACAAAAGCATCAGTGAAAGGATCACACTGGCAGTAGAGTAAAATAAAAACACATGTTGGTTATCTAATATTTTTAGTCATATGTGTGCCTAATGATAGTGAATAATAGTATTTGATATTCTTTAAAAGAGATCACAACTATGACTCGTTTTTAGAGCTACATAATACAGATATCTATCCTTATCATCAAATCATATATATTAATTAAGCACCTTTCATACGGATAGCCCTGTGCTAGATATTATAATAGGATAACAATATGAATAAGACTTAGAGTCTATCTTTAGTTTATAGTCAAAGAAAGGTGACATACATGTATGTAGCTAACTAGATTATAAAAGAATATACCATGGGCAAGGTAATGAGCCACCCGTGAGGAAATGAATTTCCTTTCCCAGAAGGTGTTAAGCACTAGCTGGCCTTCCATTCAACAGCATTGTTATAACAGGGACTGATGCATGGGTAGAGGTGGCAGTGAATCACTTCTAAGAGCACTTCTAATTTTCATATAAGCTCTAAAATAATACAGTTTACATGTAAAGCTGTAAAATAAACCCTTTCTCAAAGCATCTGCTTGCTGCGTATTAATGTTTTTTCCCTGCTCATGATTTTCTTTATTTATTATTCATATGTGCTTGTGAAACATTTTTATTACTTCTTGAATGAAACATTTTCTACAAGAGAAATAGCCTGGCATGTCTTTTGTAACAGTTCCATCCAAAATAAGTCCTATAGTTATTCCTAGCAACTTTCTTTTGGTTTTTCTTTAAACAGCCCTCTAACATCTGATAATGCTGATTCCACTACTAGAACACCCTGCAGTTAATGCTATCACATTACTATTATATACTGGATCAAAGGATTGTATAAAAACTGAAATGTGGTGTAATTAGTAGCTGAAAGCCTAACTAACAAAAGTAAAATAAATTTTAGGAAAATGTAAAATGTTATTTGGCACTGATCAGTACCACATAGAGCATGTCAAATTAAATAGCATCCCAATATGCTCACAATGTGTTTTCTAAAAGGTGAAGAGGTTAATTGTGTTGTAAAAGGAATTTCCAAAAGAATGCATCATCTATTTTACATTGAAACCTCAATTTACTGTGGCAGGAGGCCATATTACTGAACTTTGTAGATTAGCAAGTAATTGACCAAACATTCAGAAATAGTTTTCCCTAATTGTTGGTTGTTGGAGCAGTATATGTTATTATATTTAGCAATCCTAATTAAGTTTAATAAATTAAGGTGATCTTTGTTGTGAACTAAGATTTTTATTATATGTTTTTAAGTTGATAAACATATAAATTTGCTAAAAGATTCTTGTGGTTAAATTTGTCATGGTTGATGTAAAACGGTTCAGACATTTGGAGGAAATGAATTTTTTTTAAATGTTAGCAAAGGAGAATTACTGATTATTATTTGTCCTGACAATATTCACTTCTCAAATTATGAACTGAATACATCTTGATTGTGGATTATGGTAATACGTAGAAAGTTTAATTAGCGTGTACAAGTGATTTGGGCTTTTTTTCAATAAATCCTATAGGTTTTATTTCCACTGAAATGTTTTATTTTTCAGCTTGTTCAGCTTTCAAAAGGACTAGAGAACCCAGTAAGGACTGATGGATTCCACAAAACTGACATTAATAAATACTCTCTCTCGTGTATCTCCTTCTCTTCAAAGAGCGCATCATCCCTTAGCTAAATAACAAAGTGACTCTTAAAACTTAAAAGCATTAGTAACAGTGATAACATTACCAAATGTTTGTTCAGAAAGGCAGGCCTGTAAAATTTCTATTTAGCCAACACAATTCGTATTGACTCCAACTAGTTTTCCTAGCACACTTCCTCTATCTTGTACTGTTTCTATATATATCCCAGAAAAACTGGTGATAACAATATAAATCTGTTCAGGCACAGTCTGTCCTAGTCTGTGTAATAGAAATAATTGGTATTTATAAATGTCTGCAGATACGTGAAAGACATATAAGATTTGAGCAAAACTCGTAATGGTTCTTATATTTATAACCTGATACATATTACTATTTTAAAAGGCAAAGTATGATTAATTGTCTTACAAGCATTTTTTAAAAGTCATATTAAATAAACAGTAGACCAAACGTGTCTTAGAGGAAAACACTAAAAGTTGTGATTTTGGTTCTACTTTTTTCTATCAGCATATAATCTTTTGGTGACTCTAAAAGAAAACTCAAGTCAAAATAGCTCAAACTAAAAAGAAAATGTATTGGCTCAAGTGATCAAAATGTTCTGAACTTCCTTTTCTACTTTCAGAAAATGCTTGCTTTGGCAGTTCCAATGTTGGGACCAGAACCCTTTCCTTTCTCTTGTTCTCAGTTCTGCCTGCTTGGTGTCAGCTCCATTCTTAGCCACTTTCTGTCCCTGTGGCTTCCACTTTCTCACCCCCCCACCCCCCAGGCCTCTCTTTTTTCTCATTCATGTCACATAGAAAAGACTAAGAAAGCATCTTTTCCAGAAATCTTAGGAAAGAGCACCCCTCCATTCCTTGGACACATTTGGAACATAAGTTCCTAAACCAATCACTTTGGCTAAAGGAATTATCTTAAGCCAATGAGGCTTTACTTCTATGGCTGAGGAAGGGTTCAACTTTCTCTGAAATAGATGGGCTGCATGAGGAAGAACAAAACCGCAACCAAAACTGGGATATACTTTTAGCAAGAGAAAAGGAGAATGGATACTGGCTGACCAAGAGAACATGGATGTGAAACTTATGTTGTACATCTTGACTTTTCCACTAATCCTCTCCTTACCTTTAAGTAATTAATAGAAAAAGCATTCTTGTAAAGATCAGAGATCACAAAGCTAGTGAGCTAGTTATTCTCATTCCTCCCATCTAGAGCCCCATGACCAAATGCATGTGTTGCAAAAAGCTGCCTCCCAACCCACTGAGTGTTCCAATGTCCATTGGGAAATGACCAAAGAAGTTGCTGAATCGTGATCCCTTGGATAATATCCTCACCTGACTAATTCTTAAATAATAATCATGAATGTAAGCAGTCTTCTCTTCAAATATAGAACAAGGTAAAGATTCATAGAGCCCCTCTGCTAAATAAATCCTATTTCACAATTCCCTGACCTTTCCAAATAAACCTGCAAGCTTCAGTTCCTAGTTGTAGGTTCTTTGGTTTTTAAACAGAGCCTCTGAGCCCATTAGTATGAATCCAAATATGCATCAGTGGGCAAATAAAATATGTGAATAGATGAAAGATACAAGTTATTAACCTGGCTTCAGGATGTTTGTGAATTCAGGTTCTCTGTGCCAAATCATATGTGATGGGGCTCTACTAAGTGGGAGACAGGTCATTGAACAAGCTGTAACTGTGCTATTTATCTTCTACAATAAGTCCCCTACATACGAACGAGTTCGGTTCCAAGAGCGCATTTGTAAGTCCAATTTGTTCATAAGTCCAAAGAAGTTAGCCTAGGTGCCCAACTAACACAATCGGCTATATAATACTGTACTGTAAAAGGTTTATAATACTTTTCACATAAACAATACTTAAAAAACAAACAAGCACAAAAAATAAACACAACATTTTTAATCTTCCAGTACAGTACCTTGAAAAGTACAGTAGTACAGTACAACAGCTGGCATACAGGGGCTGTTATCGAGTGAACAGGCAAGAAAAGTTACTGACTGGAGGAGGGAGAGCGGGTGGGAGATGGTAGAGCTGAAGGATTATCAGCAATAGGAGACAGAGGGCAAGCTGCAATTTTACTCACCCCTGACGTTGATGGCATAGGTTCTGGTTCCTTGCTGGATTCAATTCTGTCTTGAAAAAAATGATCCAGTGATGTCCGGGTAGTAGCTCTTTTTTTCTCGTCATACCAGTACCAGCTACATCACCACTGCTTTTCCTCTTGCTTCCAGACATCCTGGGATTGAAATAAAGATATTATACTAGAGTAGGGGCAAGATGGCGGAAGAGTAAGACGCGGAGATCACCTTCCTTCCCACACATACAGTAGAAATACATCTACACGTGGAACTGCTCCTACAGAACACCCACTGAACGCTGGCAGAAGACGTCAGACCTCCCAAAAGGCAAGAAACTCCCCCACGTACTTGGGTAGGGCAAAAGAAAAAAGAAATAACAGAGACAAAAGAATAGGGATGGCACCTGCACCAGTGGGAGGGAGCCGTGAAGGAGGAAAGGTGTCCACACACTAGGAGCCCGTTCGCGGGCAGAGACTGCGGGTGGCACAGGGGGGAAGCTTCGGAGCCACGGAGGAGAGCGCAGCCACAGGGGTGCGGAGGGCAAAGCGGAGAGGTTCCCGCACAGAGGCTCGGCGCCGAGCAGCACTCACCAGCCCGAGAGGCTTGTCTGCTCCCCCGCCGGGGCGGGCGGGGCTGGGAGCTGAGGCTCCGGCTTCGGTGCTAATCGGGAGGGAGTCTGGGAAAAAGTCTGCAGCTGCCGAAGAGGCAAGAGACTTTTTCTTGCCTCTTTGTTTTGCGGCGCACAAGGAGAGGGGATTCAGAGCGCCGCCTAAACGAGCTCCAGAGACGGGCGCGAGCCACGGCTAACAGCACGGACCCCACAGCAACAGGGGCGCAGAGGGAAAAACGGAGAGATTCCTGCACAGAGGCTCAGCGCCGAGCAGCACTCACCAGCCTGAGAGGCTTGTCTGCTCAGCCTCCGGGGCGGGCGGGGCTGGGAGCTGAGGCTCGGCTTCGGTCGGATCGCAGGGAGAGGACTGGGGCTGGCGGCGTGAACACAGCCTGAAGGGGTTGGCGCACCACAGCTAGCCGGGAGGGAGACCGGGAAAAGGTCTGCAGCTGCCGAAGAGGCAAGAGACTTTTTCTTGCCTCTTTGTTTCGCGGCGCGCAAGGAGAGGGGATTCAGAGCGCCGCCTAAACGAACTCCAGAGACTGGCGCGAGCCGCAGCGATCAGCGCGGACACCAGAGACGGGCAGGAGACACTAAGGCTGCTGCTGCCGCCACCAGGAAGCCAGTGTGCGAGCACAGGTCACTCTCCACACCGCCCCTCCCGGTAGCCTGTGCAGTCCGCCACTGCCAGGGTCCCGTGATCCGGGGACAACTTCTCCGGGAGAACGCTCGGCGCGCCTCAGGCTGGTGCAAAGTCACGCCGGCCTCGGCCGCCGCAGGCTCACCCCGCCTCCTCCGTACCGCTCCCTCCCCCCGGCCTGGGTGAGCCAGAGCCCCCGAAGCAGCTGCTCCTTTAACCCCGTCCTGTCTGGGCGGGGAACAGACGCCTTCAGGCGACCTACATGCAGAGGCGGGTCCAAATCCAAAGCTGAACCCTGGGAGCTGTGAGAACAGGGAAGAGAAGGGGAAATCTCTCCCAGCAGCCTCAGAAGCAGCGGATTAAACCTCCACAAACAACTTGATGTGCCTGCATCTGTTGAATACCCGAATAGACAACGAATCATCCCAAATTCAGGAGGTGGACTTTGGGAGCAGGATATATTAATTTTTCCCCTTTCCCTCTTTCTGTGAGTGTATATGTGTATGCTTCTGGGTGAGCTTTTGTGTGTATAGCTTTGCTTTCACCATTAGTCCTAGGGTTAGGCCCGTCTGTAATTTTTTTTTTTTACTTAAAAAAATTTTTTTTCCTAATATATGTTTTCTTAATAATTTTTTCCTTATTTTCTATTTTTAGAAATTTAAAAAAATTTTTTAATAAGTTTTTTCATATTTTTTATTTTAAAAAATTTAAAATTTTTATTTCTTAATAAATTTTTTGCTTACTCATTTTTTTCTTATTTTTTATTATAAAAAATTAATAAATCTATTTTAAAAAATTTTTTTCTGAATACATTTACACTTAATAATTTTTTTTCTTACTTTTTATTATAATAGCTTTATTTTATTTTATTTTATCCTCTTTCTTTCTTTCTTTCTATTTTTTTCTCCCTTATATTCTGAGCTGTGTGGATGAAAGGCTCTTGGTGCTCCAGCCAGGCATCAGGGCTGTGCCTCTGAGGTGGGAGAGCCAACTTCAGGACACTGGTCCACAAGAGACCTCCCAGCTCCACGTAATACCAAACGGCGAAAATCTCTCAGAGATCTCCATCTCAACATCAAGACCCAGCTACACTCAACGACCAGCAAGCTACAGTACTGGACACCCTATGCCAAACAACTAGCAAGACAGGAACACAGCCCCATCCATTAGCAGAGAGGCTGCCTAAAATCATAATAAGGCCACAGACACCCCAAAACACACCACCAGATGTGGACGTGCCCACCAGAAAGACAAGATCCAACCTCATCCACCAGAACACAGGCACTAGTCCCCTCCACCAGGAAGCCTACACAACCCACTGAACCAACCTTAGCCACTGGGGACAGATACCAAAAACAATGCGAACAACGAACCTGCAGCCTGTGAAAA
This sequence comes from Balaenoptera acutorostrata, assembly GCF_949987535.1. Taxonomy (NCBI): domain Eukaryota; kingdom Metazoa; phylum Chordata; class Mammalia; order Artiodactyla; family Balaenopteridae; genus Balaenoptera; species Balaenoptera acutorostrata. The sequence goes on from NC_080077.1 coordinate 24,584,368, forward strand.
GGAGACCCCAAACACAGTAAGATAAGCAAAATTAGAAGACAAAAAAACACACAGCAGGTGAAGGAGCAGGGTCAAAACACACCAGACCTAACAAATGAAGAGGAAATAGGCAGTCTACCTGAAAAAGAATTCAGAATAATGATAGTAAAGATGATCCAAAATCTTGGAAATAGAATAGACAAAACGCAAGAAACATTTAACAAGGATGTAGAAGAACTAAAGAGGAACCAAGCAATGATGAAAAACACAATAAATGAAATTTAAAATACTCTAGACGGGATCAATAGCAGAATAACTGAGGCAGAAGAACGGATAAGGGACCTGGAAGATAAAATAGTGGAAATAACTACTGCAGAGCAGAATAAAGAAAAAAGAATGAAAAGAACTGAGGACAGTCTCAGAGACCTCTGGGACAACATTAAACGTACCAACATTCGAATTATAGGGGTCCCAGAAGAAGAAGAGAAAAAGAAAGGGACTGAGAAGATATTTGAAGAGATTATAGTTGAAAACTTCCCTAATATGGGAAAGGAAATAGTTAATCAAGTCCTGGAAGCACAGAGAGTCCCATACAGGATAAATCCAAGGAGAAACACGCCAAGACACATATTAATCAAACTATCAAAAATTAAATATAAAGAAAACATATTAAAAGCAGCAAGGGAAAAACAACAAATAACACACAAGGGAATCCCCATAAGGTTAACAGCTGATCTTTCAGCAGAAACTCTGCAAGCCAGAAGGGAGTGGCAGGATATACTTAAAGTCATGAAGGAGAAAAACCTACAACCAAGGTTACTCTGTCCAGCAAGGATCTCATTCAGATTCGATGGAGAAATTAAAACCTTTACAGACAAGCAAAAGCTGAGAGAGTTCAGCACCACCAAACCAGCTTTACAACAAATGCTAAAGGAACTTCTCTAGGCAAGAAACACAAGAGAAGGAAAAAACCTACAATAACAAACCCAAAACATTTAAGAAAATGGGAATGGGAACATACATATCAATAATTACCTTAAATGTAAATGGCTTAAATGCTCCCACCAAAAGATATAGACTGGCTGAATGGATACAAAAACAAGACCCATATATATGCTGTCTACAAGAGACCCACTTCAGACCTAGAGACACATACAGACTGAAAGTGAGGGGATGGAAAAAGATATTCCATGCAAAGGGAAAGCAAAAGAAAGCTGGAGTAGCAATTCTCATATCAGACAAAATAGACTTTAAAATAAAGACTATTACAAGAGACAAAGAAGGACACTATATAATGATCAAGGGATCGATCCAAGAGGAAGGTATAACAATTGTAAATATTTATGTACCCAACATAGGAGAACCTCAATACATAAGGCAAATACTAACAGCCATAAAGGGGAAATCGACAGTAACACAATCATAGTAGGGGACTTTAACACCCCACTTTCACCAATGGACAGATCATCCAAAATGAAAATAAATAAGGAAACACAAGCTTTAAATGATACATTAAACAAGATGGACTTAATTGATATTTATAGGACATTCCACCCAAAAACAACAGAATACACATTCTTCTCAAGTGCTCATGGAACATTCTCCAGGATAGATCATATCTTGGGTCACAAATCAAGCCTTGATAAATTTAAGAAAATTGAAATCATATCAAGTATCTTTTCTGACCTCAACACTATGAGACTAGATATCAATTACAGGAAAAGATCTGTAAAAAATACAAACACACGGAGGCTACACAATACACTACTTAATAAAGAAGTGATCACTGAAGAAATCAAAGGGGAAATCAAAAAATACCTAGAAACAAATGACAATGGAGACACGACGACCCAAAAGCTATGGGATGCAGCAAAAGCAGTTCTAAGAGGGAAGTTTATAGCAATACAAGCCTACATCAAGAAACAGGAAACATCTCGAATAAACAACCTAACCTTGCACCTAAAGCAATTAGAGAAAGAAGAGCAAAAAAACCCCAAAGCTAGCAGAAGGAAAGAAATCATAAAGATCAGATCAGAAATAAGTGAAAAAGAAATGAAGGAAACAATAGCAAAAATCAAAGAAACTAAAAGCTGGTTCTTCAAGAAGATAAACAAAATTGATAAACCATTAGCCAGACTCATCAAGAGAAAAAGGGAGAAGACTCAAATCAATAGAATTAGAAAAGAAAAAGGAGAAGTAACCACTGACACTACAGAAATACAAACGATCATGAGAGATTACTACAAGCAACTCTATGCCAATAAAATGGACAACTTGGAAGAAATGGACAGATTCTTAGAAATGCACAACCTACTGAGACTGAACCAGGAAGAAATAGAAAATATGAACAGACCAATCACAAGCACTGAAATTGAAACTGTGATTAAAAATCTTCCAAAAAACAAAAGCCCAGGACCAGATGGCTTCACTGGCGAATTCTATCAAACATTTAGAGAAGAGCTAACACCTATCCTTCTCAAACTCTTCCAAAATATTGCAGAGGAAGGAACACTCCCCAACTCATTCTACGAGGCCACCATCACCCTGATACCAAAACCAGACAAAGATGTCCGAAAGAAAGAAAACTACAGGCCAATATCACTGATGAACATAGATGCAAAAATCCTCAACAAAATACTAGCAAACAGAATCCAACAGCACATTAAAAGGATCATACACCATGATCAAGTGGGGTTTATTCCAGGAATGCAAGGATTCTTCAATATATGCAAATCAATCAACGTGATACACCATATTAATTAATTGAAGGAGAAAAACCATATGATCATCTCAATAGATGCAGAGAAAGCTTTCAACAAAATTCAACACCCATTTATGATAAAAGCCCTGCAGAAAGTAGGCATAGAGGGAACTTTCCTCAACATAATAAAGGCCATATATGACAAACCCACAGCCAACATTGTCCTCAATGGTGAAAAACTGAAACCATTTCCACTAAGATCAGGAACAAGACAAGGTTGCCCACTCTCACCACTATTATTCAACATAGTTTTGGAAGTGTTAGCCACAGCAATCAGAGAAGAAAAAGAAATAAAAGGAATCCAAATCAGAAAAGAAGAAGTAAAGCTGTCACTGTTTGCAGATGACATGATACTATATATAGAGAATCCTAAAACTGCCACCAGAAAACTACTAGAGCTAATCAATGAATTTGGTAAAGTAGCAGGATACAAAATTAATGCACAGAAATCTCTTGCATTCCTATATACTAATGATGAAAAATCTGAAAGTGAAATTAGGAAAACACTCCCGTTTACCATTGCAACAAAAAGAATAAAATATCTAGGAATAAACCTACCTAAGGAGACAAAAGACCTGTATGCAGAAAATTATAAGACACTGATGAAAGAAATTAAAGATAATACAAATAGATGGAGAGATATACCATGTTCTTGGATTGGAAGAATCAACATGGTGAAAATGACTATACTACCCAAAGCAATCTACAGATTCAATGCAATCCCTATCAAACTACCACTGGTATTTTTCACAGAACTAGAACAAAAAATTTCACAATTTGTATGGAAACACAAACAACCCCGAATAGCCAAAGCAATCTTGAGAACGAAAAATGGAGCTGGAGGAATCAGGCTCCCTGACTTCAGACTATATTACAAAGCTACAGTAATCAAGACAGTTTGGTACTGGCACAAAAACAGAAATATAGATCAATGGAACAGGATAGAAAGCCCAGAGATAAACCCATGCACATATGGTCACCTTATCTTTGATAAAGGAGGCAACCATATACAGTGGAGAAAAGAAAGTCTCTTCAATAAGTGGTGCTGGGAAAATTGGACAGGTACATGTAAAAGTATGAAATTAGAACACTCCCTGACACCATGCACAAAAATAAACTCAAAATGGATTAAAGACCTAAATGTAAAGCCAGACACTATCAAACTCTTAGAGGAAAACATAGGCAGAACACTCTATGACATAAATCGCAGCAAGATCCTTTTTGACCCAGCTCCTAGAGAAATGGAAATAAAAACACAAATAAACAAATGGGACCTAATGAAACTTAAAAGCTTTTGCACAGCAAAGGAAACCATAAACAAGATGAAAAGGCAACCCTCAGAATGGGAGAAAATATTTGCAAATGAAGCAACTGACAAAGGATTAATCTCCAAGATTTACAAGCAGCTCATGCAGCTCAATAACAAAAAAACAAACAACCCAATCCAAAAATGGGCAGAAGACTTAAATAGACATTTCTCCAAAGAAGATATACAGATGGCCAACAGACACATGAAAGAATGCTCAACATCCTTAATCATTAGAGAAATGCCAATGAAAACTACAATGAGGTATCATCTCACACCGGTCAGAATGGCCATCATCAAAAAATCTACAAACAATAAATGCTGGAGAGGGTGTGGAGAAAAGGGAACAGTCTTGCACTGTTGGTGGGAATGTAAATTGATACAGCCACTATGGAGAAGAGTATGGAGGTTCCTTAAAACACTAAAAATAGAACTACCATACGACCCAGCAATCCCACTACTGGGCATATACCCTGAGAAAACCATAATTCAACAAGAGTCATGTACCAAAATGTTCATTGCAGCTCTATTTACAATAGCCAGGACATGGAAGCAACCAAAGTGTCCATCAGCGGATGAATGGATAAAGAAGATGTGGCACATATATACAATGGAATATTACTCAGCCATAAAAAGAAATGAAATGGAGGTATTTGTAGTGAGGTGGATGGAGTTAGAGTCTGTCATACAGAGTGAAGTAAGTCAGAAAGAGAAAAACAAATACAGTATGCTAACACATATATATGGAATCTAAGGGAAAAAAAAAAAAAGGTCATGAAGAACCTAGTGGCAAGATGGGAATAAAGACACAGACCTACTAAAGAATGGACTTGAGGATATGGGGAGGGGGAGGGGTGAGATGTGACAGGGTGAGAGAGTGTCATGGACATATATACACTACCAAATGTAAAATAGATAGCTAGTGGGAAGCAGCCGCATAGCACAGGGAGATTAGCTCGGTGCTTTGTGACCACCTAGAGGGGTGGGATAGGGAGGGTGGGAGGGAGGGAGATGCAAGAGGGAAGAGATATGGGAACATATGTATATGTATAACTGATTCACTTTGTTTTAGAGCAGAAACTAACACACCATTGTAAAGCAATTATACTTCAATAAAGATGTTAAAAAAAAAAGATATTGTACTACCGTACCCTATACAGTACTGTACAGTAAAGTACACAAAATCAGAACCACCTGTACAGGATTCACGCACATGACAATGTACGCCAGACACGTGAACTAACACGTGATTGGATATGCAAATGCACGTTCGCATCTTTGAAAGTTCGCAACTTGAAGGTACGTATGTAGGGGACTTATTGTATTTGTTCCTTCAGATCCATGCCCCTCTTTCTTCACCTTAGTCTGTGCTCTGATAGCTAAACTGTATAGGCTGCATCTATTCCCTTCTACCTCTCATTTCTGGTTAGGCTTGGCCATTAAAAGGCACCAGCAGGAAATACGTAGGAGGATGGGAAAGAACGTCACGGATATTTTTTCCCAGCTCTCTTCTCTAGTAATTCACCATGAGTTGGTCACGTCCCTCTCTGAAATCCCACAGCTCTTACTAAGTGGCCTTCGCCCAAAGAGCTATCCTTTCTTGTTCCCGTAACTGCTCCTTCTACTTACCCTTAAGACCTAGGAATGTTGAGAGTTCCCCACTGGGACTAGCCCGAGGGTTGATTGTTGGATTCTTTAGGCCATGCACACACTTTTGTGTATAGTCTACTAACTAAGCTCACTCCAGCCTACCTCGTAGAATGCCATCCATTTCCTGCCAGCACTACAACTGATACCAGGGTCAACTGGGTTATGGGAATAATATGGGAAAGAACAAGTTGTGCTCAGCAAAAAGTAGGAATGGCCTGACTAGAGAGAAACAGTAAAGAAAGTGAGACTTAAAGTTGAATCACCAGGAGAGGGTCAGATGACAGAGCCCCTAAATCCAGAGGACTTAAGAGTTTGTTTGACAAGAATTTTAAAACTAGCAAATGTTTTTGAGGATGACCAGGGCATGCTGAAAACAACATTATTGATATTTCTTTTGTTGTTCAGGGTGGCCTGGTAATGGAAAACAGACTTCAAGGTGCAAAGGGAGTTTAAAGGCTCCTAAAGACACATAGGCGAGGACTACAAAAACTGATATAAGCCTGAGCATTGGGTTGATGAAGAGGAAAGGTGGAGAAGAATGTATACATAAGCTCTTTCAATTATGGAAAACTGAATAAGGAAAAGGAAAGGAGCGGTACAGAGGATAATCATATAATTTATCATCCAAAGCAGGACACTTTTGGAGGTTCCACTGATACTTAAGAGAAGAAAATAGATGTATACCGATTGCCTCCATCAAACAGGTATGTGTAATGAACCTAGCAATAAACAAAGCAACTCAAGATAGCGACCACGCGTTCTTAAGGAATTGATTGCTTTCGGTGGGGACAAGGAAGTTATGCAATAAAGTCAATTATGTGAAATTGGGGGAGACAGATAAAGTTATTTTTGGACAGAAGGTTGGAAATGGCCAGATAGCATACAGGACCAAACTGATGGTCAGTTGAGAACACCGGGTGAGAAATAGATTTGAATCTTGTCAACGTAAAGAATGAATCTGTTCCACCAAAGAGATAATGCCCCTGACAGAAATCCCTTCTCTCTTAATTATTTTTGTCTGTGATCTATTTCCTCCACTGCAGTCTAAGATCCTTAAGGGCATGGCCAGATCCTGATTCACTTTTGTAAATCACCAGGTTTAGCACAGTGTTGTATATCTAAAGGTACTAATAAATGTTTGTTGAGTTAAAGGCTTGTTTTACTGAGGCCATTTTAACAGCATACCTATTACCATGTCTCTTATGCCACTATACTGCCATTTGTCATTCTTTACCCAAACACATCCTGCTGCTACTTAATCCCACTTGCCATCTAGAAATGAGAAGAGTCTAAGAAACAGGGTCTACCAAGGACTCAGCTCTGTCAAGATTCCTGTGTTGCTTGAAAGTGAGCCAGAATATAAATTAACTGTGTTGTACATGAAAGTCTTATTTCTTGTTTGGGCAATTGAATGGGCAATAGTTTCATTGTGGTGCTGGCTAAATAGTGTTATATATTTAAATGTTATCTTTTTCTTACTCTCTTCTTTATATTTATTTTTGAGGAGACATTTTTGAGGAGTTGGGAGATGTTGTTCGTTTGTTTCTTTTAATAATGTGAATGGAAAAAATTTCCTATGTGCTTATGATATTTTGAGGTCCCAGGTTAATATCTGACTTCTAACAAGGCAAGTATACTCTAGCTGTCTACTTATTCTCACTTTTTTAGCAACTGGTTTTATAGATATAAGTAATGTCTTCCCTATTCATTTCACTTTTTTAATGGCACCTGCCATTTATTTGTCATAAAACCTACTTCCCTACTCTGCATCCAATAATTATGTACTCCATGCTGATAGAGCATTTCATTCATCAATTGGCAAAAATTTAACAAGTGTATGAAACAGTGCTAGGTGAAAAGCATGAGATATGAATTTTGAGGGCCAGGAAACACAAAAATAAATTAATAAAATATTGGCCCTGACCTTAAAGTGTCATAAATTTTCATGGTGACTTACTTATGTGATTTTTTGCCACAGTATTATTTGACAAACCTAAAAATTTCTTAAGTGCTATAGAATCTGTCTCCCTCCCATCTTCCTTTCCTCCTCATATTTAAGACAACTATTTTCAGAGCATGTCAATATTGAATATTCATTAATTTTCAAAGTCCTGGTTTAGATTTAGATTGATGTTCCATTACACTGTTGAGCAGATTTCATGGTTCTCTAATCAAATTAGCTCACTTCTAAACACAAACATTTTTATAAGACACTTGCCCAAAGCAATTGTGACTTAGCTCCCATCTTACTTTTTAAATAAAAACTTGACCAGCAGGTTATTAAGTTCAGTACATCACTTGCTGTGAAAGAGACCAACGCACCAGAGTTGCAGCCAATCTTCCTAACAGTGTACACTGTAGATCACACAGTATAACACACACTGTAGATCAGAGAGTTATTACACCACTAATATTCAAAGCCCCCTGGATTTCAATTAAACTTTATTTATTATCTTAGCTGCTCCACCATTTGCAATGCATAGTAATCTTCTACACGTTCACTGCTTCTACGTTAATGGTTGTGAAGTATCTTCTATGATGCATTTTGTCATTTAATATTAGGTTTACTTTGCAAAACACAGTGAAATCTTGACAGGCTCCATAAAAACCCATCCTAAATGAACCATAATGTTGTATGCTGTCAAAGTAGACTAAGAAAATACAGTGCCATGCCACAAAGCTTGCAGAAGCAACAGAAAATAGTGAGTAATGTAGTTTCCAAAAAAGAGCCTGCAACTACATATTTTGCACTTGACAAGATACATTCTCAATCAGGATGTGGGGTGAGGATAACTGGGGAAATGACAGCAATCAATTAAAATTCAATTCAGTTCACAAAGTAGTTTTTGAGTTCTTAAGGGGGATGAACTTTTTAACAAGACCTGGATCCTGCTCTCTACAAGTCAGCCAACGCAGCGGGAAAACAAGAGGTACACACATGGCCGTAAACAAGACCAACTATAACACATGACGTCACAGAAGCATAACCAGCAGACTGTGGCAGACTGAGTAGAGGTAGTTAATTGCAGCCTCAGGGGCTCTTGGCGAGTGATGAGCCCATGATTCCCAGGTCCTGTCAGTCTTCTCAAGGGTTCCAAAACACAGTGCTGTGAACCTACTATGTTGGAATCATGGGGAGAAGCAAGCTCTGGGACCTTTGGCCCCTGACAAGGTCCCACAGGCACAGAGGTGATTTCCTATCTACTATGAATGTCCAAATCACCATGAGAGTTAATAAAGAAACAGATTCTTCTGCCCCGTCCAAGAGCTGCTCTACTGTCCCAAAGCAGAGTCTGTATATTTAACAAGTGTGCTGGGTGAATCATATGTGTAACCAGGCATTGAAGACACAACTGTGCTGCTGTGACTTGCCATATGCTAGGGTTGCTGCCACCTGTGAGCAACATTATTGTATATTCTCTGTTCCTTTCAATCCCTGGCCCAATAAAAATCATCTGCTTCTCTCTCACCCCTCAGCAACACCTTTTTGTGGTCAAGCTAACAAGTAGGTCTTTAAAGTACAAGAGATATATACTTCTTTAGCTCTCTCCCAGCAGGGCCCTATCTTCTCCAGCATCTTCAACCAAAGAGAGGAAACACACTGCTGCTTTGGAAGTAATTGATTATTTGTATTAATAATAGTTAAAGCAAAGGTTTACGGATTTGAATAATTTTATTTTCCATCAAAACATACTGGTTCAAAGTCATCAGTACACAAATATATGCAAAAATATATGACATATATATGACACATAACATACCACATAGTGGACTTGAAGATAGTGAGCGTGTGCAATATATTTTCCCTGGAAAACAAAATTGAACTCCTAAAAGGTAACCTATAAAAATCTTACAATAGCTTCTTGTAGATAATGACAGAATTGTTATTATCACACCTAAGAAATGAATCTTATGGTAAGATTAAGTGGAAAGCTGTATTCAGGAATATGGTCCGATGGGGTAGTGACTCTTTAAAATCTATCTGGACTTCAGTGACTTTAGAATTACAACTTTTGTCATAGATTTAACCTGTATTCAGACTGCAGGGTATATCCTGTGACCATCCTGCACTTGTGTACTAACACATGACTCCATTTTCAATGGGCAGACTTAAACTGAAATGACTTCTTTAGTATCACCTTTTCTTCTGTTTATTGTTTTATTTGAAATTAGATATTAAAAACTTTCTTGCTACAGAATATCTGGAAATACTTGTTAAAATAAAAATAAACATGCTTTTTAAATAAATAGAAGAAAGTAAATAATCCCAAATTTTTCATTGGTAAATTAAAAGGTTTCAGGATGTCAAACTGGAAAGCTGCACTAAAGTTACCATAGATTACTGTTCAAAATAACCTAGAATCTTGATTGTTAAAAGCAAAGCCAGAAAGTAAAGACGAGTCTTCAGGGTCCAAACAAGGAAAGATGAAACCAATCACCTGAATAAAGTTGGGACATTCAAAGGGTTTCAACTTCAGTGCAAAGATGGACTAGGGAAAGTTCACCTTCCAGAAAGGAGATATCACAAGAAATTTTTCTGACTTACAGAAGACTCTGATGGGAAAAATGAAGTAAAATAGAAAAAGGTCTCCTTTAAAAATTTATAACTTGAGCCAACATTCCCACTGATGGAATTTGAATTTATATTTCTTGCAAGTTTAAGTTAAGAAATTAAGCTACAAAACTAAGTCAAGTTTATCCTGTGTTGGTAGGTCCCAAGGCAATCTCTGTAAGGATTCATAACCACTCAGATTTCATACGACACAAAGAGATAAAGCCCCGCTGGACATGAACTCACTGTACAGAAAGATATATGTCAACATGAGGAAGAGTAAGCAGAAAGAACACTTGGGTGAATTAGACAACCACGGAGTTTAGACATTCCCACTACTGGACAGAGATATTGGAGTAAGTAAATTTAAATATTTTTCTTTTTTAAATGAGTGAATCTAGACCATGAGTGAGAAATAAGATATTATTAAGCCAAAGCAGAAAGATTCAAAAAAGAATGAAATTGAATGTGTGTAAGGGTATATAAAACACGTATGTTCATATCTATGTAACCATGAACCAATTTTTAAGAAGGAGAACATTTCTAGAACCTTAGAAGATCTTTGTGTGATCTTTGCCCTTCAAGAGCCTTGCCTCTACACCATAGTAGTCACTACCTTGACTTATACAATAATTATTTTCTTAATTTTACTTACCTTTCTTAAACAAGACAATATTTAATTTTGCTTCTTTATGAACTGTACATACAGAAAATTGCACTGTATTCATTTGATTATGTTCTTATTTTGCTCAAAACTATTGTTTTTGAAATCCATTTATGTTCACAGTTGTAACTATGATACACTCACTTGTACTACTGTGTACTAACTCATTGTATGTATCTGCCACAATCAACCTGTTAATAATTCTAGTGTTGATGAGCTCAAACAGAATTCTAGGAGTGAAAATATAAACATCAAAAGTAATTAAAAATTAATGTTAAATAATTACGAATAATGTTATATAGTAACAAGTAATATTAAACAGAACATTTCGTTAATAAAAACAGAGACTTTACAAACTGGAAGATAAGTCAACAGAAATTATACAGAATGCATCAGAGGAAAACACAGCAAAGTTTAAAAGCCACAGAGGATAGAACGAAAAGGTATATTAACATATATCTAATCAGGTATCCAGGAAGAGAGAATAAAGACAATGGGAGAGAGGTAAAATGTTTTAAAGAGAGAGTTTCTCAGGAATTAAAAAAAGAAATGAATATTTACATATAGGATGCACAGCAAACAAGTGTCTTACCAAAGATAAACCTTACTCAGAGAAATTATAAAAGATATAATTTGGAAAAAAAAATTTATCCCAGAAGGAAAATCTGAGTAATGAGACGAATGATGAGAAAAGATACTGGTATATATTTGAGTAATCTAAATAAACATTTAGTATATGAAATAGTAACAATGCTTAATTTATAGGATAAAGAAAAAGATTGAAATCCTGCACAAGATTAACATTTATGTTGTGTAGAAGTGTGATTAGAATTCAAGTGTTCTTTAACTGTTGTATTATTCAGGAAGAGAATGAGCTTAACTTTAAATTAATTTTGTTTAAGTTATAATAGCACAACTACCAAACCAAAGTTGTTTTAAGAAAGAGTAATAATAATAACAACAACAAAAACAGCAGAACTGGCAACAATAAATAAAAATAATCCCAGGAAGGCAGGAAGTGAAACAAAATGATCAAAAAAGTACTTAAACAGAATATTGTAAAAATAATTCAAATTATATCAGAAATCACAATAGAAGTTAGTTGACTTGAGCATTAATAACAAAAATAAGTTGGAATTAAAATTAGAAATCCTGCTCCCTGCTACTTATACCAGTTACTTCTAAAAATATTACAAGGTTTAAAGTAAAAGAATAAAAAGTGTTATACCAGGAAACACTAAACAAAAGACAGCTGATATAGTTGTCAAATGTAGCATCAGTAGGGATGCGCAGAATCATAACGCATAATGTAAAGGATGCTGAAACTGAAAGCTAAAACAATTCTAAACTCATCTGAAGTAATAACATAAGCTCACATAAGGCAAAACTGATGAAATGTAACAAAAACTTAATTTACAGTTTTACTGAGAGAATTTAACACTCTTCTTCCAGTAATCGATGTTTGAAGCAAACAAAAAACTAGTAATATGTAAGACTTGAAAACATAATTAAGTACATTGGTATAATGGACATATATAGAACCTTATAAAATCAGCCTCCCTCTTCAGCACATGCAGAGCATTTATGAAAACTGACAACCTCCCAGGACATATGGTGAGTCCTGTATCATACAGGCCATGATCTTTGACAAGAGAAGAAATGATGGGAAAATCATCATCATTGATATAGTAAATAGCAACAATGATAACAACAACGAAACTTAAAGAGAGGGTACATTTTTGGATATTTTACAACATTTTCCAAATAGTGGTAGTCAACAACTTAATTATAATGAAAACTTGAAAAGATTTAGATGTCAAAAAAAATGGAAATATTATAAACAGAAACTTGTGGGACAGGGCTAAAGTACTTTTTGAAAATAAATATAAAACTTAAATGCTTCTCTTTAAAAAGAAGAAAGGCCAAAAATGAACTAAGTAACTGTCTTAAGTACTCTTTTACGTGGCAACCCCAAATTCATCCTCGTGTAAAAATGCAAATTTCCATTTTGTGATCTCAAGCACCTCATTCTGGTTAGACTTAACTTATACTCAAACTATTTCCTCTGACCTGAGATAGTCATCAATGGACTTAGTCACACCTCTTCACTGGACTTCACAGCCCAACCTTCATCCAGTTGTACAGTCTTAGCTTTTTACTTTAGAAAAGAAAAAAGAAACCTTCTTGTGTACATGAAGAGATGAAGAAATGCACCACCTGAATATATATGTGTTCATTTGTCTGAAGAGAATTGACTCCTAAGGGTTTGCGTTCAGACATTGTCTTTGTGGTGATGAAAGAGAACATCTTTCTTAGTACTTAAGAAAAATTAGAAGACCCTGCCTGAGGAAATCACTGCACATATACCTTAGACTAAATTCAGTATTGGAAGGGTAACCTCCTCACATTCTCATCAACCATGTCATTTTTGTGCTAGAAGGGCACAAATACTTTTTCTCTATGCAGTAAGGATGGAGGATAAGCTAGTGAGATGTTTTTTTTTTCCTTTTTTTATTAACAATTCCCAGAGGAAATAAAGATACCAATCAGTCAGTGCAAAAGCTCCAAGAGGCATGCCACTTGGTCTTTTAATATGGGAATCATCCTGCCTTCTTTAACTGAACTGGAATAAAACTGATACACTATGCAGTTCCAGAAAACTCTAAGTAACCCTCTCTAAGATGAGTTTGTCTAAGTAAATATAATCACATGCTCTGCTCAAGTTAAATGTTACATTCTTTCACTTAAAGAAATCTAGATAAATTTCTGCTGAGGACATTTTGTTGTGTTTTGCAGCCATGTATATTAATCATTTGTTCCCTTGAGAGAATATATTAGAGATAAACAATAGAAGAGTTCCCTTCTGCCAGTTTCAAAAATATATATTCTTCTACACTTTATAGTGGTTTACATGTATAGACCAGTTCAGGTTCAGGCATCACCCTCAGTACTCTGCATATATTAATTTTACATACTTCCCAAAGCAATCCTATGGCTTATGTTATATTATCCTCATTTTACAGATGAGAAAACTAAGGCATAGAATGGTTAGGTAATTTGACAAAGGTAAGTGGAAAATGGAAGAGTTAAGATTTGAACCCAGATAGCTGGGCTTCAGAGCCCGTGTTTTGAACCTTATTACTTCTATCTCCATTTTGAGTTTCTGTGGACATCCTAATAGTCAATAATAAAATATAGACATTAATGTGCTAAAATATACAAAGGTTTCTGAGATTCATCCAGTATTACTATTATCCAATATTACTATTATCTTGCCCAACTACTTCCTCCATCACTGAATTTTCATCCTAAGCCACATAGTACCTGTCTTTACTGGGTATCTCTTGGTATTCAGAATGGAATTGTTTGGAGTTAAGAGGCACCATTATGTAAACCATAATATGTTTCGTTGATTCCTCTAACTATATTATGAGTAGCATATGAATAACGGCCCCGAGCTTTGGAATAAGACTGTAAATTCAAAACCAGCTCTTCATGTTCTTGCATATTTGGAGGTATAATAGCCTTACTAAGCATCAGTTTCCTCTTTCACAAAATATTGATATTAATAGTACTGACTCCACAGAGTTGTGATGAATAAATTTGATAACATATAGAAAGAAGCTCAATAAATTTTATGTGACTCATTAAGTGCTCAATACTTTAACAAATTAATGGTTCAGGGATGCAATTGCTGAGAGATTCGTAAAAAATACATGATGATGAAGATTTCAGGAAATAATTCACATTAAAGTGATTTACTCTTTAAATTTCTTTTAGGCTATCCAACCTAAACTCTTATACTCATCTAGAGTGCATTTTTTGTAAGAAGCCAGTGTGTCTTTCTCATTTGTTAGGTTTCAGACATCATAGTTTAGTGTTTTATAGTTCCTAACATATTCAAGGAAGCCCAAGAGAAATTGGTGAAAGTTCAGAGAAATCAAATGCACTAAAAGAAAGTAACTCCTGAAGTACTAAGGAAAGTGGGGTCATTGAATCAGCATCACCCTGACTGTGCCCTACGATTCTGATGACGCTTCAATGAAAACATAAAACAACACACTCTAAGGAAGTTACAAATGCTTTGAGTGAGGACTACAGCCAGGAAGTACCATCAGTCTGTGGAGGACACCTGCATTTACACAATAGGTAAACAAATAGATTATCTAATGAATTTCAGCCGAACTGATTCAATGTAATTTTCGTTGTTCTGATAAATACATATTGGGTCGAGGCAAATCTGTAATATGAGAAAATTATAAGCATCTGTCTGTGTTCTGAAAGAGATTTCTTTTCAAGCAAAGGTATGGCTTAGAAGTGTCCCAACTAATACATATTTTAGTTAAATATCAAATGGTCAAATGAAGAGTGAAGACAAAATCACCATTATAGAATGAATTTTAAATAGATCTGAATTTTTATTTAAAAATGCAATTTGTAAGTAGAAATTAATTTTGAACTTTACAGCTCTGTTACCAAGTCCAAGCTCATACTGCTCACCACACAACAGGCCAATGAATCAAAAGAAGAGGTGTTGGGGCAAGGAATAGTGACTTTATTTGGCAAGCCAACAGACCAAGAAGATGGTGGACTAGTGTCCCAAAGAATCATCTTACCCAAGTTAGAATTCAGGCTTCTTTTATACTAAAAGAGGAGAGGATGTGGCTGGTTGCTGCAAACTTCTTGCTGCAGGAATCCTTTGTTCTTGCAGCTGTCCAGGTAGGTCTGGTCATAATGTTCCTATAAACCTCCAACAAGACAATTGTTATTTTCTGTTCTGCAACTTTTTAACTCTATATGAATGGAAAAGTGTTACACCTTTAAAGGTCAGAGCCTTGATAATGGGCTGTCATGTATATTTCAGGCTATATGCAACATTCTTTTACTAAAGGGGCAGAGCCAGCATGACTAAGCACAGACAACAGAGCACAAGGGTTAGAGCTAAAGAAATAGGTCCAATATGGAGTCAGGTTTGTTCTTCTCTGTCACAGTTCAGGGACAAAAGTGTCTCAGCACTTTCAACTGTTAGATTGTTCCTGCAGTGTGTAGTGAGGATTTGTGGTACTGATAAGTGCTTACTTTCACCTAAAGACCTTAGAAGAGTCAGATATTGGGGGATGCCTTGTTTTTCTCTAATATTTTTAAGTTTTAAATCTCTAAACTATATTTATGTTTTATTGTCTTAATCAATATTGATTTATCCTGAGTATTATCATACTTGACTTTGCAGTTTTTCTTCCTTATAACATATTTTTGAGGGGTCAAGTTTACATTCTTCTTTTATGATTTGAAGAATATCCACTTAGGATTTTTTTTTCAGGCCTTAGTGGCCTTATTTCAGGTCTTAATGGAATTAAATAGTGAAAGAAGCATATAATATAATCTCTATCATTATAGCTTAGATTATTATGTAAACTTGATTGACATTTATGGATATAAAGGTATATTGATATAAGGCTCAAAAAGAATATAAGTCCTTTTGGTATTTTAGTGCTATGCATCATGATATTAATATTAATTGTCAAAATATGTCATTTTTCTTTATTTGAGAATTACTGATCATATTTATAAATTGTCAACTTTCACAATCATCATTATTTGTGGAAATAATAAGTACACAATTATATGCAATCAAGTAATAAGAGTTTTAACATATAAAGCACATAAGGAAATTTTTATTTCAAGTAATAGATAGAATTCTGCCTACACTTGAATGTACTATAAAACATTAGCCTGTAAGATATTTACCAAAAAAGACAGGTGGCATATTCCTATGACTACTATTTTTATGCTGATTAAACATAAATAATGGTCCCTAATATAGTTAAATGATCATTATTCACAAACAAGTTCAGAGATATCACAAATTAAAATGAAGTATATGTTTGGTCTTCAGCTTTCCAAATGCTGAATCTGAGGCTGAAACTCCTGAACAAATATTTGAAGGACCAGGAGTCCAAAGCCAAACTTTTGTACATTTGTAGCTGGCTGATAAATTACTGGTATCAATTATCTGAACTAGTATTTCAAAAATTGTATGACAGCATCCTTTTCCTCTTCCTCTTTTCCTTCATTCATATCCTTCTGTCTTCCCTTCTTTTCCTAAGCAATTCCATCCTAAAGCAAGAAATGTAGGTGTCTACAGTGGGGCAGGAGGGGGAGGGGAAGGGTAGCTGCAATGGGCAGAGTAGGCTGCGTTCAAGCAGAGTAGGGAGGACATTCCCTTAGTTAAGATAAGGAGGGCATCCAGGCAGGGGAAGGGTGTGACATAAGGAGTTACTCCCTAAGTGAGTGAGGAGGGTGCCCTGAGAAGGAGTGGCCTAGGGTGGGGTGTCAAATGTAAGGTCAAATCGTTTCCCTCCAGTGGTCCCACTCCTGTTTCCTTTGGTCAATGCTTGCATAATAGACCTTTTCCCACATCCTTTTACAAATTGTCTTTTTTTTCTTACTCATACTATAAACTTCCACAGAGGTTTACTTACAAAAGACCAGTTAAGGAATGGATAAGTGATTCAACAAAGAACCATAAAGCCAAAGTCTTCCCTTCTAATTCTTTTCATTGTGTGATTCTGAAGAACTACCTTAGTCTCTCTTTGTTTATATTTTCTCATTTGTACAATTGAATGGTATATTTTTTCTTTCCTAATCTGTGGAAATGCTTATGAGTCAATATTTCCTTGGAAAGATCTTGGCACTCAGTATATGCTACACAACAATATACAATCTTGGGAAGCATTTTAGCTATTGTGGAGATTAGTACCATTATTGATTCTGAATTGATGAGACGTTTAGGCTAAAATCCAGGAACCAGCCAATTCTCAGTGTCACTCATACACATTGATAGCTTCCATAACTTTGTAGAATAAGCAAGAGCAGAAAACTGGAAGTGATAAATTATGATTTGCACTTTTTTCTCTGAATTCTTTTTCTTAAATCACCTTTCTGATGTCAAACTCAATTTGTATGGATTATACAAACCTCATGGGATTTTTATCTAAAGCAATTATTTAACCATTGATTTGGGGTTTTTTTGCATTAATGACTTTTCTATATTAATGACACAGTCTCTTCCAATTTAAGTTTAAAGTTAAGAATCTATAAATAACAGTTTAAAGTCTTTAGGTCACCAGAATAGAAATGTCCTGGAGTTGTAGTTACAACATACCAAGTGCTCACCATTGGAGATGCCAGATGACAACGCATAGGCAAGCTCCAATCCAAACAGACATGGGCTTGATTAGGTTGACCAAATTTTTAGCTAAAACTTGAATTGGATACCAGAGGCATGATCTCCTGAGCTCAACTCAGACCCCAACTTTGCCTGTGTCTTTGTCCCAGATCTAATTCATACATTTATTTACTGGCCTGACTCTTGAACATATTAGAGTTTGCTTATGATTTAACACAACTGCCAAAGTGACAAACTGAATAAAGTGTTGGAAATTAGGCATGCTGCTAAAATGACTTGAGTAATTTGAAACTATATATTTTCAAGCATATCCATTAAGTAGGTGACAATTTTGTTCACCATTTACTGAATCACAAAAGAACGTATGCATGAGAAAATAACATGATCGTGTGTTATTCTTGCCAAACATCTATACTCACTCTAGTATATGAAAGTATCAATAATTTTTAGCCAATAATATGACTGTAAATGAGAAAGGTGAACCTAACTGCCCCCAAGTCACAGTCAGTGGCAGATGCAAGGCGCCTGATTTCCAGTGATATCTGGTAAAAGAAATAGAGCTAGGGCTTCCCTGGTGGAGCAGGGGTTGAGAGTCCGCTTGCCAATGCAGGGGACACGGGTTCGAGCCCTGGTCTGGGAAGATCCCACATGCCGCAGAGCAACTGGGCCCGTGAGCCACAACCGCTGAGCCTGCGCGTCTGGAGCCTGTGCTCTGCAACAAGAGAGGCCGCGATAGTGAGAAGCCTGCGCATCGCGATGAAGAGTGGTCCCCGCTTGCCGCGACTAGAGAAAGCCCTCGCACAGAAACAAAGACCCAACACAGCCAAAAATAAATAATAAATAAATAATAATAATTAAAAAAAAAAAAAAAAAAAGAAATAGAGCTGACACTATGTAATTTGATTCCAAGAGTTTTAATTACAGGATATAAAATCTTCTGTAAATGAGCCATTATGCATTTTCCATCTTGTTATTTCAGTGAAAAGAAAGTTCAAAACTAGGCAAATTTTTAGCTAAGGCACAAGTTACATTTGCTGAGAAACAGTATTATCTAAAGATCATGCACTGGTTTGGGAGCCCCAAATCCTAAATCCTTTTAGTTCTATGGAATTCCTGTGTGATCTCAGGCAAGCCTTCTCTCAGCACATGAGTCTTTGCAGCTTATAAAATGAAGACTAATACCTGCTGTAGATTAATCCCACTGATTATGTAGATTTAGAACACTGATGTGTAAAAGACTTCGGTTTTTTTGGAAGCAAATGAAAGGCAAAAACAAACACGTTTTTTATTGTTATTGCTATAAATTCTGTGATTACTTTGGTTGATACTTTTCTCAAGGACAGATTTACTCAAAAGATTGCTATCTGGAAAAATCTTATCCATGCTAATATTTGATTTGTTTGTTAAACTAACCACCCACATGACACTTCATTTTTTCTGTAATTTGTACATTCTTTCAGTTCCATTGAATTACTGAAGAGGAAAAATGGAAAAACTCCCTTTTTTTTCATGCTTGGGAATGTCTTATAAATCCTATTCCATGTTCCTCCCTTCCAAAGGAAGGAAGGAAGGGAGGGAGGGAGGGAGGGAGAGAGAGAGAAAGAAAAGGAAAGGAAAGGAAAGGAAAGAAAGGAAAAAAGCCTCCCAAAATGAAGGCATATTCTAAATGAGGTGCCTTAGTCTATAAACATTCATCAAAATATTTGTTTTTTCATTTTCATTTCCTACAAGAAATTGCACAGGATATGACCTAATACAATTTGCTTTTAAATGAATGGAAGTGAAAGACAGTGTTTTTCACAGAAGAAGTAAACAAAAGCCTTAAAACCTAATTTATCCAGAAAATAACCTGGGTGCAGAGGAAGGTGGCTAATTTCAGATTTTGGAATGTGGTGTCCATAAAGCTCACTCTATATCAGACACCTTACATCAGCTCACCCTCAACACCAATCATAAATAGTTGCAACAGCTAAGACTTTGAAGCTTATTATATTTTTGAAGTAAATGACCTTGCTTTTTGCCTTTTTTCCCTTTTTATTGGTTTATCACAGTGAAAGATAATTAACACTGCAAGTCATAAAAACCCTGCACAAGCACAGGTACAGAATTAGCATTAAAAACTTCAAGGCATATATTACATTATAAAATAACTAAAATAGTGGTCTACCATAATCCACACCCACAAATGTCTATCATTAACAGGAAAAGAGTAAATTGATTTCCTTGTTGGAGACTCCTGGGTATTTTATTTCATCCTTTTATGTGTACATATGAATAAACTCAGGAGGAACTGAGGAAGGGCAAATAATTTAGTAGTGAGAGAAAATGATAATCAGTTCAGCAAGTGGATCAAGCTGAGTATAAATTTGTCACTCAACTCTTCCTTTTGTCTCCTCACTTTTTTCTTTTAATTCATATTCATGGATCAAGAAGAGCCCTCAAAAAATCATCTCATCAAAGCCATGATAAGATAATATAATCAAGACAATTCCAAGAGTTAGTATCCAGTAATGAAATCTGCCAGGAAGTGTATTCATTGTTTCATCATCTTGTCTCATGAAATAGCTTTCCACTCATCACCTCTGAGAACTCTCATTGTGACATTGGAACTAAGGACACAACCTCACCTTTTCCATCTCATGGTCATACTTTCTCTTATCTGTCTTAGGGGCTGAATTTTATCGTCTCCCCAAAATTCATGTGAGATGTCTTTAAAGCAGAATCAATGAGATTAAGCATTTTCTTTGAAAGGAGCCCTTAGAAATTATATCATGTGATGTCTACAATTAAAGGACACAGGCCAACGTAGAACAGGCCACCTAACAAAGATGCTTCTCAGGAAGATTGTAAGGAAAAATCCATTATTCTAGGGGGAAATGCTACTTTTTTTAAACACTTTTGCAAAAGATACCTCTCCCCTTGGTATGTGTTGTTAATCACTAGTGAGTAGGTGAACAGGTGTCTAGATCTTTTTAGTAGGAAGAGATCAAAATCCTAATTCTCACTCTCAGATACTTAAAATATCAATGGTAGCTCAATGTTCTTAACCTAGGAGAGTTCTAACCTTGGAACTTTAGGATAGGACACCACTGCTGCCAGTGTAGAGGTAGATGCCAATGAGGACATAGCTTTGGAAGAGGCAAGTCTCCGTGATATGGCGAGAAGAATTCAACAGGAACATATGGCAGCAAGAAGCAGTGAGAATGGAATAAAACAATTCCAGCTTCTCTTGGAAGCAGGACTATCCCAGAGTTCTTGTATAATTTACAACAGTGAGAGAAAAGCCCACAAATAGAAGACAAATTATTTCCTATAAATAGGAAATATGGATTCTCAAGGGATTAACCAACAAAATAAAAGAAGAGACCCTATTTGAACCCCATCCTTCTAGGCTTTAACTGCTCCAGAGACTAGTGCCATCCACATCGCAGTCACCCAAACTAAAAATCTTAGAATCATTTGCCAAATGTTCTCCTCCATGACTCTCCTCTCACTGTATGTGTGCACATACCCATACACATAAGCACCAAATTTCCAATTCTTACTACACAGTTTCAAATCTGTTTCTTCTTTCCTACTCCTATAGACTAACAGAATTCAAACTCTATTACCTAGCTGGACTACCATAAATATTATCAAATTAGCAGTTTCTATCTTTTCAATAGGTCCTTCATATAATTCATTTTTCATTCCAATGTCTCATCTATAAAAAATTATTTTTTTGCACATTGTTAAGATTAATGTTAATATCTAATCCCAGAGTACACAGAGTCTAAGTGGCAGCTCTGGATAAAATTCTAATTCTACCACTTATTAACTGAGTGATTTTGAATAAATTTTTAAACTTTTATGAGCCTTAGTTTTCTCAATAATTGTTTTAATATTAATTAGATCCCTACTAAAAGCCAGGCAATGCTCTAAATGTGGAAGATAAAGTAGTGAATGATATATACAAGCTTCTTTTCAGGGAGTCTACATTTTAGTATGAAAAAACTTCATCTGAAAATTCACATCTAAAAGTCACAATAACTGGATGGACTTCAGAGAGTAGTTGTAAATATTTAAGGATAAAACATGGACAAAGCGTCTAGCATAGTGTCTAACACCAAGGAGCTGATTAATAAAAGCCAAATTTATCTTCTCAATGAAAAGAAAGAAATGGTAAGACTTTACCTTATAGAGGAAATGCCTTATTTTCCTCTGGGAAGGACTCTAAATCACCACTAACCATAAAAATGTTAAATTGAAAAGGGTAGCCCGGATGCAGAGCTTTCAGCCCAATGACACAAAAAACAATGCTCAAAATATTCACTGGCTAGAAATCAGATCTAATTCCTAAACTCAGAATTCTATCCATTTATTCACATATTGCTATCTTTCTTGCTCTCTACTCTTCTAGTTTTCTTCCCAAAATGTTATTATGAGAAATAACTTTAAAATATTAATATTCAAAGAAATATTATCCATTCTTATTTCACTTTTCAAGCATAGAGAAACAACTTATCTCAATTTCAATGAATTTTAGGAAAACAAAATGTTACATCTGCTTGGTACTCTAGGTCTTTGCATGCTAAAGTTCACTTTCACATTATTCTTCTGACTTCACGATTTCTCTCATACATCATTTTCTTATCTGTCACCCCTGTGAGTATCTAATAAGTCGTATCTAAGTATAAGCTTCTCATTAGTTGTGAGATCCCAACATTGAACACAGTGTCTTAATACCCTGCAGAGAGCAACAAGGTAATTACCTCTCAATGCCTATATTCAATCTCTAAATTTAAAGTACCAAGTTATCTATGATTAACATAATCTATAATAGACACCTAGCAAATTGTGGTGCATTCTTAATTTTTATATTTTGATTACATAATAGCATGCTTAAATTTAAAGACTTTCTTTACAGAACATGCTTTGTGATGATTAGGCTGTGATAACACTTGGCAGCATTTCATTATTCACTATTATTAATGTGAGAAAATCTCCTTCCTCCCTATATCATGTTACCATATAAGTTTCCATATGCAGGCTTATTCTTTTTGTTATTTTTAGAATATTTTCAACTTTATGAAGTTAGATTGATTTTTTTCATAGTGACCATCATCCCTTCTGCTTTCTTTCAAAGTAAATTATTTTCAGATAGGTTATTAATGCTAAAATCTAGTAGTTCCAGAATAGAAATCAGATAAATGAGTTTCATGTCCATTCTAAATGGGATCATCCAATTTGATAAATATCCTTCTCACTGACATGGTGTAGTCAGTGAGTTTGTATTTAAAATTTTAGCAGCCGAACTCTTCATGTTATTAATTTAACCTGGAAACCCAATATATAAAGCATTAAACAAAGACGAAGAACTGTTCTGTTTAAAAGATAGTCCTGCTCACTTGACCCTTTGGACTCTAAAATGATAGCAAGAAATCGTCAAAGGATCTTCAGAGTGTGATTTCAAAATTATTGCTCTTGATGCTGCCCTAAATTCTGACTTGGAATTACACTGCACTGAAGGGGTTCTCGAAGAATCAAGTGGTTCCAACACCCAAATTACCCAAAGCAAACAGAGGGATGAAATTTTCAGAGCTGAGATAAGAAGAGTCCTCACTTGTAAAATAAAATTTTTTAAAATCATTGTCTATTATTCTATGTATGATACTATGCTAGTTAATTAAGTATAACTGTCAAAAACATATCAAAAGCTTTTAAAAAGTCATTATAGATTAAATCTATTTAGTAATTAATTATATTCACCAGACTTGATCTTTGCAAAAGCATACTAATTATTATAGTTATAAAAACCAAAGTAAAAATGTTTCTTTGAAATCTTTCATAAGTTTAGGCAAAGTGCCTGTCTGAATACTGTCAATTTCTTACTCAGAACTGAGATCTTACAATGAGTAAGGCATGAATCTATTTCTCCATCTTTTACTATCCTTAAGACCATAACAGGGGAATATGTTGCAATTTCAATATACAGAATGAGATTTTAGACTGGGTTTATCAAGTGAAAATAGCTTCAGTTACCTTCTTTAGAGCTTCTTGATCTTTGAACACTGCCTCTTCTTGCCACCTTCATTGTTTATTAACATGTGACTCTGCCAATGGCTTTCTAATAAGAACATGAGTCCCAGCAGTAACAAAGTACACATGTCTTATTCAGTTAGGCTCACCACCCAAAAATTTAAAATTTAGAGAAATCTCAGAGAAGAATTTTTTTAAAAATTAGTTTTATGTCAATTCCCCAGTATTTAGTGCTCTTTCTTAGATAAATTTTTAGGAATTCTCACTGCAATTTCATTTAATAGATCTATCCACTTAGCACAGGGGCAAAGATTATTCTTTTTAGTTTCAAACTACTTTGTAACCACATTTTTTAAGTAATTGATATATCAGTTGGTTCCCTTAGATAATTAAATAATTCACAGATAATTAACTCTGGAATACATCTTTGTAATTTCTGGGTAAAAATAGTGAAGTCAAACCTTGTAAAATGTTCTCCCAATAAGAGCACAAAATAACTACAAAAAGTGCTACCCCAAATGAGAAAATATCCATAATTTCCTGCCATAAACTCAAAAGAAGTAAGTCAGAAAAGATATTGAAGATTGTATCAATACATGGCATGACTCTGAACTCTCTCTTTCTCCAAAGTCATAATGCTGAGTCTCAGCGACCTCAAAATTCTCAAGGATATCCATAAATCACCCTTTCTGACTAACAGGAAGTAAATGGCTTTTAAGCATGGGGCTACTGGGGACAATTGTCTCTGATGGAAGCCCAAATTGCAGGTTACCAATATGAATAAAAGGCATGATTCCAATCCAGCAGTACACCCCACATCATAAGATACTACCTCAGTGCCCCTCCAAGCCCTGCCTCCAGTAGGTAAAGTGAACCATGGTACAGAACATTTAACAACATATACAATGAGAAAGAATAAGTCTTTACATCATTCCAACTAAGAAACTCCCTCACCTGCTATAACCTCATGAAACAGAAGTTATATTTAAATCCTCACACTCTAACTCAGAGGAAAAAACAGACCTCAAGAAATAGGGGAAAGGAACAAAAGATAATTTACTCTACACAATATCAGGAAAACAAAGCTGCTGATACTAAACATAAAGAGGATGAAAACAAATAGTATGTTTCTATGACAGAGAGAAAAGCAAAAGCTAGACAGAGGAAAAGAATTGGGGGGGAAAACCCAGCATGTAAAGCAAAATAACAAACAAACAAGAAAATCCCAAAGAATAGAAAAAAATCACCCCAAAATGTTTTTCAGAGGAAAAACTTAATGAGAACATATATTTATTTATTTAATCAAAGAGAATAAAATATACTTTGAGTTAAAGAAATAAATTGAAAACAAATCAAAACCATGCCAGACAGAACTGATAAACAAATTATGAAAATTGCAAGGAGCAATGTGTTACTAAAAATAATAATGGACATAGATGAAATGAAATAAGCACAGTACATTTAGAGAAACAAGAACAACAAAAACACACAGATCACTGACAACCATAAATTTGAGTAGACCCTCTTTTTATTTTCTCTTCATACTACCACATAATTTTTATTAGTTAACGTAACTAACTGCTCTTACATTAAGTTTTGTAAATATTTATGTAGGTATAATTGATATAAAATAAACACATATTTTAATTGTATAATTTAATGTTTTGGCATATATATATATATATATATATATATATATATATATGTTAAACTCCAGCACAGTTAAAATAGTGAATATATACATCACACTCAAAATTTCTTTATGTCTCTTTGTAATCTTGCCTTTCTACCCTTCCCCATCTCCTTCCCATCCCTAAATAACCGCTGACTGGCTTTCACTCACTAAAAATTAGTTTGTATTTTCTAGAGTTTGATATAAATGGAAAATATACAGTATACACTCATTTTGCCTGTTTTCTGTCACTTAATATAAATATCAATATTTTGAGATTCATCCATATTGTTGCATTTATTAATAGTCCATACATAGTCCATATGCTTCTTGCATAGCAGTCTTCCATTGTATTGTATACAGCACTCTTTGTTTATATTTTTACCTGTTGATGGACATCTGAGTTTTTTCCAGGTGTTACCTATTACATTTAGGCTTCCATCAATGTTCATGTATAAGACTTTGAATGGATATATGCTTCCATTTCTCTTAGTTAAGAGTAGAATAGCTAGATCATGTGATTCATGTATGCTTACCTTTTTAAGAAACTGTCAGGCTGTTTTCCAAAGTGGTTGTACAATTTCACATTCTTACAAGCACTATAAGAGAGTTCCAGTCTATCAACATTCTAGCCAACATCTGGTATGATCAGTCTTTTAAATTTTAGCCATACGAATAGTAGTGTAATGATATCTCATTGTGAGTTTAATTTACATTTCTCTAATGACTAATGATGCTGAGTATCTTTTCATGTGCATATTTCCCATCCACATGTCTTCCCACCCATATATTTGCAAATACTTTTTCCCAAACTTTGCCTTGTCTTTTCAGTCTTTTAACAGAATTTTTCAAAGAGCGTAAGTTTTTACATGGATGAGGTCCAATTTATCAATTTTTATTCTTTTATAGAGCATGCTTTTGAGGCTGTACCTAAGAATTTTGCCTAACCCAAGTTCGTAAAGATTTTCTCCTATGTTTTCTTCCATAGGTTTATAGTTTAATTTTTATATTTAATTCTATGATCAAATTTGATGTTAATTTTAGTTTATGGTATTGGGTAGGTTAATGATTCTGATTGATTTTTAAATTCCCTAACATTGAATTCCCAGGATAAATCCTTTGTTATTATGCTGTCTTATATTTTTACATCCTACTGGATTTAATTGCTAAATTTTTTGTTAAGAATTGTTGCATCTATGTTCATTAAGGATATTAGTCTGTAGTTTCCTTTTCCTGTGATGTCTTTTTCTCTAGCTTTGGAATTGAGATAGTGCTTGATTCATAAAACATGTTGTTTAAGCATTCACTTGTCTTCAATCTTCTAGAAACATTTGTTTAGGATTGCTATTATTTCTTCCATAAATATTTAGAAGAATTCACCAAGCGATGTGAGCCTGGAGTTTTCTTTGTGGGAAAGTTGTAACTTCAAATTAAATTTAATAGAATAGTGCCATTCAGATTATCTATTAACTTAAAGAAGATTTTATCTATTGAGTGAGTTTTGGGAGTTTGTTCACTTCATCTAAGTTGTTAAATTTATTGCCATAAAGTTGTTCAGACTATTTCCTTAATAGTCTTTCAATATTTTGTAGAATTTGTATTGATGCCACCTCTCTCATTCCTGATATTGGCAATTTATGTCCTTTTTCCCCTGTTTTGCCTGGCTAGAAGTTTATCAGTTTTATTAATTGTTTCATAAATATATTTTTGGTTACATTGATTTTCTCTATTGTTTTCACCATTTTCTCTTTCATTGATTTCTGTCATTATTTTCCATCTGTGATTAATTTGAGTTCAATTTGCTCTTTGAGTTTCTTAAAGAAAACGTTGTGGATACTGATTTGAGACTTTTTTCTCATTTCTAGTATTGGGTTTTAATACTTATAAATTTCCCCTAATTACTGTATTAACAGCATCTTACAAATTTTGGTGTGTCTGTTTGCATTTTCATCCAGTTAAAAATACTTTACTTTTCTTCTTTGAACTACCAGTTAGTTGAAGTTATCATTTCTGGACTTCCACCTATTTTTTTGTCTATTGATTTATTATTTAATGCTTTTATGGTCAGGGCACATACTTTATATGATTGAAATTCTTTTAAATTTATTAACACTCATTTTTGGCCCAGAATATATCTATCTTGATAAATACTCTATTTGTTTGAAAAGAATGTATAATTTTCCATAGATAAAACCACATAGACCAAACAATAATATAAAAGGAAAAGGAAAACTCAAAGAGTAATAAAAATAGTAATATGAAAATAACTTACAAAATAAAGAAAGTAGAAAACTATTTCTCTGGTTAGGGCTGCAACAAATTATTTTAGGAAGCTTTATTATTTAGAATCACTTTCAGCTATGGAAAGATTCAAATCTCAAAGTCTCAACTAATGAGAGGATTTTTGTTTGCTAATTTTCTGCCTGCTTATAAAACAGTGATCAAAATATTATTCAAAAAAGAGGCCGATAGCTCCCTGGAGATTGTATATTGGGGAATAAAAGTTACTATTAAGAAACATTTTCTTGAGTCTTTAAGGATTTCTGAGGACAGACTAAGAGTTACCATGGGTACAATATTCGCAAAAAGAGTTTGACAGCTCTCTGGAGATTGCATACAGGGAAATAAACATTTTTATTAAGTAACATTTTCTTGAAAGTTTAAGGATTTTTGAGGATAGAATAAGAATTACCAGGGGTACAATATTTGATATATATTCCAATGGATCTTAAAATGGAAACTAAAATGTCTTTAAAGATTATGTAGGACTTCTGCTTTCAATTCTGACAGGTATTGAGCTTGGAAGATGTCACTGCTGTTCTTAGAAGAATCAAGCTGAACAAAGAGAAACTGATTACTTCACTTCAACCCATCAGAAAAAGCAAGGTGGCAAGGCAAATGGACACCCCAAAATCTGGAGAGTCAAGTGAATAGAGCGAATCACATCAGAGATCAGCTTACCTGGAGCAAAAGTGAATGAAGCCATAAATTGGTAGGAAGACTGAATGGTAATTTTGACAAAATTACTGGAGTGTGCCTGTGAACTAGTATGAGAATGAGGAATTGCTCAGGGCTGTGGATTTAGGAGGACACCAACACTTCCATAGGTTTAAATTCCAGGAACCCCAACAGGTACTAATGACAAAGAAGAAAGGAAAAAATCCCCTTGTTTTTCTGACAAGGAGAGAAAAGCAACCATTTTGAAAAGACCCAGAGTATTCTACATAACATGCATAAGCCTACTCTCCAGGGTAACAGACTACCAGAGACTCATTCTACCTAACAGATGGGCACTTGCCTGACTTCAGCACCTTCTAGCCTTCCTGTCTTACCTAGAGGGAAATGGTGGGGGGGGGGGGGGTGGGCAGAGGAGGAATTAAAAAACGGTTGTGTAGTTCACAGACTGGGATCATAGGCCCACTAAATGAATAGGATTTAATCACAAAACTGTAGAATGCTTCCTCTGCTCCTCTCTCCCATACTATATGATTACATCAACAGGGCTTCAATAAATAATAGTGTATTATAGCTCAAAGAGCTGCAGGAAACACATACTCTCTGAAAAGCAGTAAAAAAGTCAAGGCCCAAATTCAGAAAAAGAGACAAAAATAAGGCTACTAGAGAAATTTGAAGCCTCTGACACCTATAGCTACAGCAAACATTGAACACAGTCAAACTCCTAAACATATTAACATAAAACCTTACACTGAATGCCTATTGACCTTAGTTTTTATTATTCCATGGGTCACAGTTGAGAATTTTCCAAAATTAATGACAGACACCAAACCACAGACCCAGAAACTCGAGAACACCAAGCAGAATAAATACCAAAAAATTTAAACTTTGGTATATCATATTCAAAAGGCCAAAAACAAAGGTAAAAATCTTAAAAGAAGACCAAAGGAATAAAAATACCTTGCAAACAGTGGAACATCAAGGATAAGAATTACATTCTTATGAGTTTCTTCTCAGAAAACACATAAACAAGAAGAGAATGGAGAGAAATATGTAAAGCATTAAAAAAAAAAAAAGACCAACCCATCCAGAATTCTATATCCAATGAAATCATCTTCAAATAAGAAGAAGAAAGACTGTTTCAAGCAAACAAAACCAGAATTTCATTGCAGCAGACTTGTCCTCAAGAAATGTTAAAAGAAGTTCTTCATAGAGAAGAAAATGGTTTAAGTCAGAGAGTCAGATATATGTAAACAAAGGAAGAATGCCAGAGAAGAAATAAATAAAGATAAAATTTTTAAATTTTCTTAATCTTAGTTGATCTAAGAGACAACTATCTGTTCAAAGTAATAAAAGTAACAATGTACTGGGTAATTATAGCATGCGGATAAGTAAAATTAATGACAGAAATGTTCTAAGACACAGAAAGTAGGAACTGGAAATACTTTGTTATTAAGTATCTGTACTACACATGAAGTAGCTAGTGTTATTTGAAAGTAGACTTAGAATACTTGAAGTGTGTATTTCAAATTCTAGAGAAACAACTAAAAATTTTAAGAAGAAGGATAATTGATATGCTAAGAGCAGAGAGAAAATGAAATAATATAAAATGTCCAATTAAACCAGAGGGGGCATAAAAAAGGCAGAAGAAAAAAAAATGAGAGAATAACTGGTACAAATAGAAAATACTTACAAACATATTAGACATTACCTCAACTATATCAATAATCATTTTAAATGGAATAGTCTAAACACACCAATTAAAAAGACAGAGATCGAGGAGACTGGTTTAAGATGGAAGAGTAGAAGGATGTGCTTTCACTCCCTCTTGCAAGAGCACCAGAATCACAACTAACTGCTGAACAATCATCAACAGGAAGACACTGGAACTCACCAAAAAAGATATCCCACATCCAAAGACAAAGGAGAAGCCACAGTGAGATGGTAGGAGTGGCACAATCACAATAAAATCAAATCCCATAACTGCTGGGTGGGTGACTCACAAACTGGAGAACACGTATACCACAGAAGTCCACCCACTGGAGTGAAGGTTCTGAGCCCCACCTCAGGCTTCCCAACCTGGGGGTCTGGCAACGGGAGGAGGAATTCCTAGAAAATCAGACTTTGAAAACTAGCAGGATTTGACTGCAGGACTTCGACAGGACTGGGGGAATCAGAGACTCCACTCATAGAGGGCACACACAGAGTAGTGTGTGCATCGGGACCCAGGGGAAGGAGTAGTGACCCCATAGGAGACTGAACCAGACCTACCTGCTAGTGTTGGAGGGTCTCCTCCAGAGGCGGGGGGTGGCTGTGTCTCACTGTGAGGACAAGGACACTGGCAGCAAAGGTTCTGGGAAGTACTCCTTGCTGTGAGCCCTCCCAGAGTCTGCCATTAGCCCCACCAAAGAGCCCAGGTAGGCTCCAGTGTTGGGTCACCTCAGGTCAAACAACCAACAGGGAGGGAACCCAGCCCGACCCACCAGCAGACAAGTGGATTAAAGTTTTACTGAGCTCTGCCCACCAGAGCAACAGCCAGGTCTACCCACCACCAGTCCCTCCCATCAGAAAACTTGCACAAGCTTCTTAGGTAGCCTCATCCACCAGAGGGCAGACAGCAGAAGCAAGAAGGACTACAGTCCTGTAGCCTGTGGGGAAAAAACCACATTCACAGAAAGATAGACAAGATGAAAACGCAGAGGGCTATGTACCAGATGAAGGAACAAGATAAAACCCCAGAAAAACAACTAAATGAAGTGTAGACAGGCAACCTTCCAGGAGAAGAATTCAGAATAATGATAGTGAAGATGACCCAGGACCTCGGAAAAATAAAGGAGACAAAGATCGAGAAGATTCAAGAAATGTTTAACAAAGACCTAGAAGAATTAAAGAACAAACAAACAAAGATGAACAATACAATAACTGAAATGAAAAATACACTAGAAGGAATCAATAGCAGAATAACTGAGGCAGAAGAATGGATAGTGAGCTGGAAGACAGAATGGTGGAATTCACTGCTGTGGAACAGAAAAAAGACAGAAAAGAAATGAAAACAGCCTAAGAGACTTCTGGGACAACATTAAACACAACAACATTCTCATTATAGGGGTCCCAGAAGGAGGAGAGAGAGAGAAAAGACCCAAGAAAATATTTGAAGAGATTATAGTTGAAAACCTCCCTAACATGGGAAAGGAAATAGCCACCCAAGTTCAGGAAGCTCAGAGAGTCCATACTGGATAAATCTAAGGAGAAACACACCGATAAACATAGTAATCAAATTGGCAAAAATTAAAGACAAAGAAAAATTATTGAAAGCATCAAGGGAAAATCGACAAATAACATGCAAGGGAGCTCCCATAAGGTTAACAGCTGATTTCTCAGCAGAAACTCTGCAAGCCAGAAGGGAGTGGCATGATATACTTAAAGTGATGAAAGGGAAGACCCTATAACCAAGATTACTCTACCTGGCAAGGATCTCATTCAGATTCACTGGAGAAATCCAAAGGTTTACAGACAAGCAAAAGCTAAGAGAATTCAGCACCACCAAACCAGCTCTACAACAAACGCTAAAGGAACTTCTCTAAGTGGGAAACACAAGAGAAGAAAAGGAACTACAAAAGCAAACCCAAAACAATTAAGAAAATGGTAATAGGAACATACATATCGATAATTACCTTAAACGTGAATGGATTAAATGCTCCAACCAAAAGACACAGGGTCACTGAATGGATACAAAAACAAGACCCATACTCATGCTGTCTACAAGAGACCCACTTCAGTCTTAGGGACACATACAGACTGAAAATGAGGGGATGGAAAAAGATATTCCATGCAAGTGGAAATCAAAATAAAGCTGGAGTAGCAATTCTTATATCAGACAATATAGACTTTAAAAAAAAGACTATTACAATAGACAAAGAAGGACACTACATAATGACCAAGGGATCAATCCAAGAAGATATAACAATTGTAAATATTTATGCACCCAATACAGGAGCACCTCAGTACATAAGGCAAATGCTAACAGCCATAAAAGGGGTAATTGACAGTAACACAATAATAGTAGGGGACTTTAAATTGACAGTAACACGATAATAGTAGGGGACTTTAACACCCCAATTTCACCAATGGACAGATCATCCAAAATGAAAATAAATAAGGAAACACAAGCTTTAAATGACACATTAAACAAGATGGACTTAATTGACACTTATAAGACATTCCATCCAAAAACAACACAATACACTTTCTTCTCAAGTGTGCACAGAACATTCTCCAGGATAGATCACATCCTGTGTCACAAATCAAGCCTCAGTAAATTTAAGAAAATTGAAATCATATCAAGCATCTTTTCTGACCACAACGCTATGAGATTAGAAATCAATTACAGGGAACAAAACGTAAAAAACACAAACACATGGAGGCTAAACAATACGTTACTAAATAACCAAGAGATCACTGAAGAAATCAAAGAGGAAATCAAAAAATACCTAGAGTCAAATGACAATGAAAACACGATGACCCAAAACCTATGGGATGCAGCAAAAGCAGTTCTAAGAGGGAAGTTTATAGCAATACAAGCCTACCTCAAGAAACAAGAAAAATCTCAAATAAACAATCTAACCTTACACCTAAAGGAACTAGAGAAAGAAGAACAAGCAAAACGCAAAGTTAGCAGAAGGAAAGAAATCATAAAGATCACAACAGAAATAAATGAAATAGAAACAAAGGAAACAATAGCAAAGATCAATAAAACTAACACCTGGTTCTTTGAGAAGATAAACAAAATTGATAAACCATTAGCCAGACTCATCAGAAAAAAAGGGAGAGGACTCAAATCAATAAAATTAGAAATGAAAAAGGGGAAGTAACAAGTGACACTGCAGAAATACAAAGGATCATGAGAGATTACTATAAGCAACTATATGCCAATAAAATGGACAACCTGGAAGAAATGGCCAAATTCTTAGAGAAGCACAACCTTCCATGACTGAACAAGGAAGAAATAGAAAATATAAACAGATCAATCACAAGCACTGAAATTTAAACTGTGATTAAAAATCTTCCAACAAACAAAAGCCCAGGACCAGATGGCTTCACAGGTGAATTCTATCAATCATTTAGAGAAGAGTTAACGCCCATCCTTCTCAAACTCTTCCAAAAAACTGCAGAGTAAGGAACACTCCCAAACTCATTCCATGAAGCCACCATCACCCTGATACCAAAACCAGACAAAGATACTACAAAAAAAGAAAATTACAGACCAATATCACTGATGAATATAGATGCAAAAATCCTCAACAAAATACTAGCAAACAGAATCCACCAACACAGTAAAAGGATCATACACCATGATCAAGTGGGATTTATCCCAGGGATTCAAGAATTCTTCAATATATGCAAATCAATCAATGTGATACACCATGTTAACAAACTGAAGGAGAAAAAACATATGATCATCTCAGTAGATGCAGAAAAGCTTTTGACAAAATTCAAAACCCATTTATGATTAAAAACTCTCCAGAAAGTGGACATACAGGGAACCTACCTCAATATACTAAAGGCCATATATGATAAACCCACAGCAAATATCATTCTCAATGGTGAAAAACTGAAAGCATTTCCTCTAAGATCAGGAACAAGACAAGGCTGTCCACTCTCACCACTATTATTCAGCATAGTCTTGGAAGTCCTAGCCACAGCAATCACAGAAGAAAATGAAATAAAAGGCATACAAATTGGAAAAGAAGAAGTAAAACTGCCACTGTTTGCAGATGGCATGATACTATACATAGAGAATCCTAAAGATGCTACCAGAAAACTACTAGAGCTAGTCAATGAATTTGGTAAAGTTGCAGGATACAAAATTAATGCACAGAAATCTCTTGCATTCCTATACACTAACAATGAAAGATCAGAAAGAGAAATTAAGGAAACAATCCCATTCACCATTGCAACAAAAAAGAATAAAATACCTAGGAATAAACCTACCTAGGGAGACAAAAGACCTGTATGCAGAAAACTATAAGACACTGACGAAAGAAATTAAAGATGATACAAACAGATGGAGAGATATACCACGTTCTTGGATTGGAAGAATCAATATTGTGAAAATGACTATACTACCCAAAGCAATCTACACATTCAATGCAATCTCTATCAGATTACCAATGGCATTTTTTACAGAACTAGAACAAAAAATCTTAAAATTTGTATGGAGACACAAAGGACCCCGAATAGTCAAAGCAGTCTTGAGGGAAAATAATGGGGCTGGAGAAATCAGACTCCCTGACTTCAGACTATACTACAAAGCTACAGTAATCAAGAAAAGATGGTACTGGCACAAAAACAGAAATGTAGATCAATGGAACAGGATAGAAAACCCAGAGATAAATCCACGCGCCTATGATCAACTAACCTATGACAAAGGAGGCAAGAATATACAATGGAGAAAAGACAGTCTCTTCAATAGGCGGTGCCAGGAAAACTGGACAGCTACATGCAAAAGAATGAAATTAGAACACTCCCAAACACCATCACAAAAATAAACTCAAAATGGATTAGAGACCTAAATTAAGATCGGACACTCTAAAACTCTTAGAGGAAAACATAGGAAGAACACTCTTTGACATAAATCACAGCAAGATCTTTTTTGATCCACCTCCTAGAGTAATGGAAATAAAAACAAAAATAAACAAATGGGACCTAATGAAACTTCAAAGCTTTTGCAAAGCAAAGGAAACTACAAACAAGATGAAAAGACAGCCCTCAGAATGGGAGAAAATATTTGCAAACGAATCAATGGACAAAGGATTAATCCTCAAAATGTATAAACAGCTCATGCACCTCAATATTAAAAAAACAAACAACCCAATCCAAAAATGGGCAGAAGACCTAAATAGACATTTTTCCAAAGAAGACTTACAAATGGCCAAGAAGCACATGAAGAGCTGCTTAACATCACTAATTATTAGAGAAATACAAATCAAAACTACAATGAGGTATCACCTCACACCAGTTAGAATGGGCATCATCAGAAAATCTACAAACAACAAATGCTGGAGAGGGTGTGGAGAAAAGGGGACCCTCTTGCACTGTTTGTGGGAATGTAAATTGATACAGCCACTATAGAGAACAGTCTAGAGGTTCCTTAAAAAAGTAAACATAGAGTTACCATATGACCCAGCAATCCCACTACTGGGCATGTACTCAGAGAAAACCATAATTCAAAAAGACACATGCACTCTAATGTTCATTGCAGCACTATTTACAATAGCCAGGTCATGGAAGCAACCTAAATGCCCATCAACAGATGAATGGATAAAGAAGATGTGGTACATATATAAAATGGAATATTCCTCAGCCATAAAAAGGAACAAAATTGGGTCATGTAGAGACATGGATGAATCTAGAGACTGTCATACAGAGTGAAGTAAGTCAGAAAGAGAAAAACAAATATCATATATTAATGCATATATGTGGAACCTAGAAAAACGGTACAGATGAACCGGTTTGCAGGGCAGAAATTGAGACACAGATGTAGAGAAGAAATGTATGGACACCAAGGGAGGAAAGTGGCGGGGGGGTGGGGGGGGTGGGGGGATGAATTGGGAGATTGGGATTGGCATATATACACTAATATGTATAAAATGGATAACTAATAACCTGCTGTATAAAAAAATAAATAAAATAAAATTCCAAAATTCAAAAAAAAAGAAATATATGAATAAATATGTTAAAGTTGTAAACAGAATAAAATACTTAAGTGCATCTTAAAAAAAATAAAATAAAATAAAAAGACAGATCATCAGAGTGGATAAAACATATAAGACCTAAAAATATGTTATCTACTCATTTAATAAACCCATTTTAAATATAAAGACACAGCTAGATTAAATGGAGAAAGGCATACCATGTTAACTGTAATCAAGTGAAAAACGGAGTAACAATATTAATTTCAGTCAAAGCAGACCTCAGAAAAAAGAAAATGATCAGAGATACAGAGGAATATTACATAGTGATAAAGCAATGAATTCTTGAGGTAGACATAATAATCCCTAACATACATTCACCTAACCAAAACCATCAAAAGAATTAAGGCAAAAACTAACAGAACTGCAAAAAGAAACAGACAAGTCCACTATTAAGTTGAAAACTTCAATACCCCTCTTTTAGCACTTGGTAGATCCAGCAGGCAGAAATCAGTACAGATATAGTTGATATGAACAGCACTCGACAAACAAGAGTCCAAGAGAGTGGTCCACTGAACATGTTAAGAATTGTGGAGAGGAGGAGGACTTCCAGAAAGGTGGTATGAGTGGTTCATAGTGAAACTGCACACTTCAGATGGGACTCGAACCCAGTTGCACCTCAGTTGGGACTTGAACCCACAATCTTCTACCTGAAACCCCACAGCTAGTCTCAGGACTCAGTGAAGCTCAAGTTCTTTATGTGTTGGCACAGAAGGAATTCAGCAAAAGGCAAACTGATAGGCAAGTAGCAGATTTATTAATAAAGGATGCTTGTGAAGTACACAAGCGAGCAGGCAAAAGGGCTCTGCCCCTAGAACTAAGTGGGTTACATTTTTTAAATCAAAGGAAAATTGTGGAGGGAGAGAAGACTACCTTCTTCCTCTTCCTTTGTAAAGATGTTGTAGGAAAATGGGGCATGAGAGGATGGTCATGTCCCAGGTTTCAGGCAAGTTCCTGGGACAAGCCACCAAGTTGAGGGTCTTCGGCTTCATGCAGGAAAGAATTCAAGAATGAGCCATAGTAAAGTGAAAGCAGAGATACATATTCCATAGGCAGAATGTGGTTCATGTCAAACCCAGGACATTTAGTTGTTCTGTTATCCATTGATGTGAAGTGACCTGAAGTACCTCGGGGAATGGGAAGGGCAAGGTCAGAGCACAATGGGCATGACCAGTCGGGGTTTCCTTGAGAACGTGGCTTTCTCTCTTATTGTCGCTTCCCTATTCACTTCAGTGATCATCAGCAGGCACTCTAATTCCTACTCCGAAGAGAATCGTTTTACCTCCTTTCTTAATAAAAGTTTAATAGCCGATAGAGCACTTTGATGAGAGCTCATGGTTTTTATTTCACCCAATATACTGGCATATTATGCACTTGAGTCATCTGTTTTGCAGTACGAGTATTAAGACCTGCACAATAGTCCATTATATTGACTGATAACCCAGGGTTTGGTAAGTCATTTCCTCTTTTAGAATATTTTGGTTGCTTTCCTTCTATTCCAGGGCTTCTCACCTTCAGCACTATTGATTTTTTGTGCTAGATAATCCTTCCTTGCTGGTATCTATCCACTAAGTGTCAACATCCCCTCCCCCCAGTGGTGAGCAAAATATCTCCAAAAATTGCCAAATGTCCCCTCAGGAATAGAATCACCTCGAATTGAGAACCACTGCCCTATTAAAAACACATTTTAATTGTTGCTCTGATTATAAAAGTGACACAAAATTTATTGAAAACAAGTGTTTAAAATACAGAAAAATAAAATAAAGTGAAAATCATCAGCATTTTATTTTACTCCAACATAGTCACTTAAAACATTTGGTTACATTTCAGTATATTTTATTTTTGTCTGATATTAAATTTAAATTTATTATGTCATTTGGCATCCTATAATTCTATATTTTTATTCAATATTCTTATGAACATTTCTTCATGTCCTTAAATAGCCTTTTAAAAAGGTGGTTTTGAATGAGTATGTAGTGTCCAATTGCATGGTAGTGTTCCTTTTTTTTTTTTTTTTTGCAATTTAGATGAATTCTTCTGAGCCCAAGTCAAACTTTAGGTTCTTTGGTATAATGAGCTCTTTGTCTAACAAGAAAATGATTCCAAAAAAAAAAAAAAAAAAAACCCTTTAAAAAAAAAAAAAGATTCCAAACAAAGGCCTTTTTATCATTTTGTTTAGTAAAGAGGATATGGAGGCAACCAATTGGACCTGTAGTGATTCAATATACACTTAGTGTTTTAATTTTCTAATTTTGGGTACTATCCACTTAGATAAATTTCATGTTAAAATGTTTCAAATCCAAAGACACCTAAAGTTTTATTTAACTAATGGAAGAATTGATACTAGTTTAAAAATAATTGTGAGATAGCTTTTGACAATGTGCTAAGCACTGGATTTACAGATTTATCAGACGATTTAATCCCACTCTTTAGGTGGCTAAAAATAAATAAGACATGCACAAAAGTAACTACAATGTACAATGTAATGAGAATGAGAACTAAGAAACATATGCAAAATACAACGGAAATTCAGAAGAAGGAAAGAGTTCAGTGGGCGAGATCAGGATAGGCATGGAAGAGGGAGCAGTACTTAAAGAAAGAACAGAATTCTGACATGCCAAGCAAGGTAAGGAAAAGGAGAGCCTTCCTGAAAGAAGGAATGACTTGAGCATTGAAGAAGGACACTAAGTGATAAGATAGGAGGGCAGTGGAAAAGCCTGGAATTCGAGATGAAGGCATTTGGCATGAAGAGGGAAGGAGTGGAAACGCAAGGAAGAAAAGGGAAAGGGAAGCAGCAGAAGTTAATGAGAATCTATTCTTGCCAGCTGCTGTGCTATACATTTTACCTACATCATTTCAGTACTCACATCTCCATGTTTAAAATGAGAAGACCAAGACACATAGTCACCCAGCTTTTAAATGGCAGACATGGCTACGTAGTTAACAAATGATCAAGATGAGATTAAAGCAGAGGATTTCCCCTGATTGTCTTTAAATTAGCCGATGCGACCTTTAAAATGTCATATATTCTATTACTTACATTCAATACAAATAAATCTAAAAATCCTCTTTCTCAAGCCTTTCCTCTTAAGCTAAATCCATCAATGCTCTCAGGGTCCTCTGGACACCTACTTGGTTTCCCCCTCCATGATGCGATGCTTTATGTATACACATCTGCCTACTTTCCTCAACCCACTCCCTGCAATATGGTAAATTTCTTGAAAGTCAAGAAAATATCTTCATCATCTCTATGGCTTCAATGACGGGATCAGAGTAAGTGTCCGCAGATATTCACTGATTAGAAAAACAGAATCCAAGCAGGGGTACTGAAACTAGCATTTCCACATTTCCCAAAATTGTTGTCAGCGTGCCTCTCTTCCAAAGTAATTATAAAAATTGAGCCAATGCTTTTATCCAGTTCTTGACTCCACATATGTTTTTGGTGGATCCTGGCTTGATAGAGGTCCTCAAATACTACAAAGAAAACCTGCTGATAGCATGTTGCATGCAGGAGTGAGGGTGTTGTTTGCTTTAAATTTAGGCTTAGAACTGGATTGATTTTTGTATTAAGAGTGTAATTTCCAGGTATTTGTCTTAATAACGAAAAGTACTTGAAATGACTGCTATTTAGCAGTAAGTTTATAGCTAATCAGGGGAGCATCTCACTGATGCTCGCTAATGAGAGGAAGAGCTATTACCGATCAGGGTGTGAAAGTTTCGAGGACAGCATCATAAAATGCAGTTTGCTCAATTCTGTAAATATATGCTGTTTATTTTGTTTACAATAACCCATAGATGACTCAAGTGCATAATATGCCGGTATATTAGGTGAAATAAAAATCATGAGCTCTCACCAAAAAGTGCTCTATCGGCTATTAAACTTTTATTAAGAACAAAGGTAAAACAATTCTCTTCAGAGTAGGGATTAGAGTGCCTGCTGATGATCACTGAAGTGAATAAGGAAGCGACAATAAGAGAGAAAGCCACGTTCTCAAGGAAACCCCAACTGGTCATGCCCATTGTGCTCTGACCTTGCCCTTCCCATTCCCTGAGGTACTTCAGGTCACTTCACATCAATGGATAACAGAACAGCTAAATGTCCTGGAGTGAGTGCTGCAGTGTGTGAAGATACAAAGGCCACTCTTGGGATGGGTGTCTGAATGTAGGTTTTGTTGTCAGGACAGAAAGCAGCCTCAGAGCCAGCAAGCCAAGTGCAGGATTCCACGGTGAGATGTGAGCTTTAGAGAAAGTCACCACCTCAGCCCCAGCTTCCGTGGGGCTGGGAATGGTGTAGACAAGGGCCAGCATATTGGAGAAGAGCCTAAACTGGACAAGCTACTTAGGGAGGAGCTGGAACTTGGGAAGGTGAAAGAAAAGGGCTATTTTTATAAACAAAATACATAGCCTCAGCAAAACAAAGAGAGGGCAGCTCAGTGGGGTAATTGTTTTCACTCCAGTGCTTCATTTTCTGTTGTACTGGGAGTGAGCTGACAGAATCAGTCAGTTGTTCCAGCTTTGAAAAGACCTGAAGTTGTGTTCAAGTGTCTCATCAAGACAAAGACGTTCAGATGAAAACTTAAAGTGGATGTACAAATAGAATATACCATGAATATGATGCAGAATTCCCAATCTGTATCATCATCCCAGATATGATTTCCCATAACCGTATTTTCAATGGCCAATTGGGTTTCTTCAGATGGAGGTACCAAACAACCTTCAGAAAAGAGATGTCAAAAGTTGAACTCAAACCACTGCAGTTGCCTACTGACAGTGCGCCCTGACAGGAATTCAGGATAGAGAAAAACAGGAAGCAGTCTGTGCTTTGGATACTGGCCCTAAATAGTTAAGATGCATATCTAAGGAATAATTTCAATGAACCCAGATTCTTGCATATTCCCATACATAGAAAAGCACTAAAATCATTAACTTGAGATATGTTTTTTTTTTTCTGATTAGCAGTAATCTTTTGATGTTCAATTACATGTTTTTGTCCAGAAAAAACACCTCATATATATCCTGGCTCCTCCCTTACCTCTTTGGAGCAGTTCCTCAGAGCTCTCTGAGACATGTCTCCCAGACTAGAGTCCTCAGTAAGATCCTGGAATAAAACTTAACTCATAACTTGTAGGTTGGGCATTTTTCTTCAGTCGACAGAGGGATGGGTTGAGGGGATGGTAAAACATCACGAGGCTTACTCTTCTTACCAATATTCAGCTGTTTTTCTTAAATAAACCCTCCTTGGAATGTTGCAAGCAAAAAAAAGAAAAAAAGTCGAACTCATAATCTTAATCCCATTCCTATTTGCCTTCTTCATTTCCCATCTTGATGGATAGCACAACCATTGATCAAACAACCAAATGAGTAAACCTGAACCCTTAACCTCTCTCAAGTGATGTTTGCAAATTTATTCCCATCTTTTAATTATGAATCCTCTTCTCCATATCTACTGGCATGGACTTTGTTCAATTCTCCATCATTTTCATTATTTCTCACCCAGACTATGGCAATAAATCCTAAATAATCTCTCTTGGCCAATCCAATGTTTATACCTCCATAATACTACAAAACGGAGCTTTCAAACATGATAACCTATTATTCCTCTGTTTAAATTTTTCCATGGCTTTGAAAACCTGTAACATAAAGTGAAAATTCTTGAACCTGGTGATTAAAGCCTTTAACTTTACACCTTGGCTTAACTCCCTAGTCTCACCTTCCTGTTATTTTTTTAAATACATGATTTGCTTCCATCATTTTGAACTACTCACAATTCACCTTATTATAACATAATTTTTACCCTTTTTTCTTTTTGTCTTCAATGCTCTTCCCATAGCTTTTTGCTTGAATAATTCTTTCTGAACTTTCAAGGCCAAGTTCAAGCATCACCTCCTCTTTGGAAGTCTTCCTCTGTCTCTTCCCCACATCATCTTTCCTGCCACTCCCATACTAACTTAGTGACCCTCTTTGTGTACTACCTTTAGACTTCAAACATAGCCTGAAGTAACATGATCTCCTAGACTGGATCCTGAAACAGAAAAAAAGGAGAAAACTAGTAACATTGGAATAAACCTACAGTTCAGTTAATAGCAATGTACCAATGTGCATTTCTTAGTTTAGACAAATGTACCACAGAAATATAAGATAATAACATTAGGGGACTCTCACACCTAAAACTGAATGAAGAATATATAACCCTGGACTATCTTTGTATGTCTAAACATATTCAAAAATGAAATATTTATTAAAAAATTCACACGCAAAAAAGCTTTGCATTTACTTCTTTCATAGCAATTCCTGTTACTACTTGAGTGACCTCAGATACAATACTGATCTCACTACCCTCGCCTCAGTTTACGTTTCTATAAAATTAGGTTAATAATAGCACTCATCTCTGATACTCTTTGTGAGGACTGACTCAGAGAAGCCACGTGAAGGACTAAGCACAGGATCGCCAACCCAGCAAGCACTCACTTAGCATTAGCTATTATTATTATTATTATCATTGATGAAATAATTGATCTTTTCATATCCCCTACTGGACTCTGAACTCCTTAAGTGCCTAGCATGGTATCTTCAAACAGAAATACTCGGTAAATATTTGTGGAACAAATATTGAATGAAAGTATAGATTCTAATATTTTCCTCTTCTCTCCCTAGATATGCTTCTCATAACATGACAGAAATAAATCCCCTGCTGGTTGGATTAGTTCAGTGATCAGAATTCACATCAATATCACCGTCGCTTGCTCTCCTACCAAACTCTTCTCCACTTCAGACCTTGAAAGAAACTGCATTTCATCCCCATCCTAGAACTCATGCCCTCTGTTTATTCTACTGTACCAAAGAAATCTAAACTGCAGAAGTATATTTTTCCAGCCAACACATTTTTGGAAGTCAAAACTCTCCTTTTATTGAGTTTCTA
This sequence comes from Balaenoptera acutorostrata, assembly GCF_949987535.1. Taxonomy (NCBI): domain Eukaryota; kingdom Metazoa; phylum Chordata; class Mammalia; order Artiodactyla; family Balaenopteridae; genus Balaenoptera; species Balaenoptera acutorostrata. Next base: position 24,627,784 of record NC_080077.1, read on the forward strand.
GCTTTATGGTCAATGAGAATTTTCAACTTGCCCCTAGACAGAAATTCTTTCTTACTATTGTACAGTCTTCAGAATTAAAATGGATAAGTTGTAACTGTGAAGTGTCGAGTCAATCAGGAATCATAAAATTTGCAGAGCAGAAAAAAAATTTTTAACCACTCAGGATTAATTCAATAAAGTCACTGAATTTCAAGCTAAAAAGATACTTAAATTATGCATAATCTGAATTTTAAATTACCTACCTGAGGACACATAAGCAACGATCACTTTCAATGCCATTGCTCCTTTTATTATCCCATGTCCCCTGCACACCATGGGTGATCAAGCCTATATTCTATTTTTTACTATTTCCTATTCATTTTTAATATATCAGCATGAGCATCATTCCTCCTGGGAAAAGTCCTGATGTGCATCTGCACACACACCACAAACATGCACACACACAGATACACACACCACAAACATTCACACACACACAAACCAGATTTGGTGCTATGTGCTCCCATAGCAGCTGGTTCTCCTTCGTCAAAACACTTATTACACTTATTTCAATTTTATTTTTGTTCGTCTTACCTGCTCGACTTTAAACTCCATGGTCAAATAACTATGTCTACCTGGTTCTTTATTTATTTCTATTTCTAAGTACAGTAAGAACTGTTTAATTCAACATTGTTGAATGATAAATGAATAAAAAATAATTTTTTAAACCTTAGTAACCCTGAATACCAGGTCCCAAATACTCTGGAGTTAAAATTGACATTAGAGAAGTGGGTATTTGTATTTTTCTCTATATGTTGCATATTCTAAAAGACAAGCATGCAACAAATACAGCCAACAGTTTGCTATCCCACCCCTTCTTAATCCAATTCATTTTAGACACTTGGTCCAGATTGTGAGAAAATGTTTGGCATAGACATTTTCTTTCACTGAAGTAATTCTACAAACTGATATGATTGAAAGATACTATCATTTGGAAAATTACTGTGACAAACACTGGCTATTTCCTTTTGTTATTCCCACCCAGTGAACCCAAATTTAGAAATAACTTATATCCAGAATATGTTTTATCCCTAAGAATCACAGGAAAGTGAAGAAGCAATTTCTTTAAATATCTTTAAATAAAACAAAATACAACATTCTCAATAAGCAACAACTATGTCAACATATAGCATTTTGCATTAGAAATACTGTGATGGAAACAGGTTTTTTATACGTGTGTGGGTACGAAAAATGCCGCTATAAGGCTTTCATGCTGAATGTGCTTTGTGTGATTGCGGAATTTTCCAAAGCCTGCTATAATTTGTGGTTCTTCCTCTTCTTGACTGTCTCATTATCCTCATATATTGGCCAAAATTTTTCACCACATTCCTAAATATCACCCTCCAGTACTGCCAAATATATGTATATAAACAATAGACATCAAACTGCTGGTGGTTTCATAGAAGAAAACTTTCCTGCTCCTCACTAGCAGTGATGACAAGATAAAGCCATGGGGCACCTGAATATCTTTCCTTCAAGCTAAATAACCTCAACAGTATGTTGAGAGAATAAATTAGTCCTGAGTTTCTTCAGCATCCTGACACATTTCTACAAGCATTTATTATATTGCAAAGTAATTATTCATATATGGACTGATTTCCCGGGTGGATTACAACTCCTTGCATGTAGAGTCTGTATCATATCTGCCTACATATCTCCAGGTTCTAGAACAATGCTCAGAACAAAACAAATTTTCAATAAATGCTCCTTGAATGAATGTGTATTATAATCCTAATAATGCCTCCTAACTACTATACTAATTTTGAAACAATAGCATGTCATAATTAATTTATGTGGTTAACTATAGTGCACAATGTAATATTCCTGAATGATCAATTACCTTTCATCTTCCACCTTTACAGGGCCTTTCTTCATGAACAGCCTACTGTTCGTGTGTTGCCATTTGCCTCCTGTAAAATAATTAGATATGTGAAACCAAAAACAGATTATTAGATCAGATAAATCCAGTGCTTCTTTTTTAGGGTATAAATTGAAAATAATTTCATAATAAAATGAGGATCCTTTCCCAAATGGCTAATACACATTTTTTTTGAAAATCTCATTAAACCATTGAAGAAACTAAAATAGCAAAGATTCCTTCAGCAGAAAAGAAGTAAAAACATTAAGACAATTAAGATTAAAGATATTTTTTTCTAATCTTGAACTGATCTCTCTCTACCCCAAGAAAATTAACATCTTACATTTTTTACCTCTTTCTCCACAGCCATGGGCTGCAGTTGCCCCTCTTGTTAATCAGAAAGAAGCAAATACTATTCTTTCTAATTCTCTTTCCTTTTTTCTTCTCCACAAATTCCTCTATAAATTTATTACCTTCAGCCTTCCTTTATTATGCTTCTACAGTATCTCCCTTAACAATTGCATGAATTAAGCTCTCATGCTTATGCAAACAATTAATTAAATCTCTAGTCCCAGTCCTGCTTAATTAAACTCCAGTACATTTCTCTGGATCTGTTGGAACTACCTTCTGTAGTCCTTCTGAAAGTTCAAGTCTGTTATTTACAAAATGGAGCTCATCAATTTCATCTAAAGTACTCTCTTTCTTTTATGCTCTTCATTTCCATTTATGTTAGCATCATTCCACCCATCAGTAAACTTTACAGTTATAAATGAATCTTCTCTCTCTTATTTGGTCCTTGGGTCCAATAAGTTTCCAACTCCTCTCTGAACCTGTGTAATAACTTACCCCATCCTTCTACCACTTTTATTTATATCATCACTTGGCCAGTTCAGGCTTTGTTATTTCACATATCTACTACTATAATATTATCCAATCTACCTATCATATATCTAATATTCCTCCAATTATTTTCTATTCCATTATTAAAAACCATCTGTGTGGAAAAAAAAAAAGAAGGACATGGTTCTGAAAAGGTGGTATGCTGATTGTGACTTGTTACCTTTCCCAGACAAAATGCTATGCATTCACTAAATCTAGTTAATTTTATTACTGGGTTGACAGGAAGTCTACATTCCCCAGCTCATGTGGATTTAATTATAGACACATGAGTAAGTTCTGGTCAATGGAATATAGGTCAATATCATGCATATGACTTCCAAATTGGCCTAATACTCCCTTACACAATCCTCCACTCTTTTTATCTTCTACCTTTTGTGGTTGTCACAGAAGAAAGACTCACAGGTCTTTAAATGACTGTGTAGCACAAAGCTCCCCACAGAATCTGTTGACTACAGTGAACTTTCACATGAGAGAGAAATACACTTATTGTGCTACAAGTCTAAGATTTGGCATTTGAGATATCTTTCCAGCATTTGCCTACCCTAATACCCTACTCCTCCACCCCCATCTCCAATATATATGCTACTCTTCAGCTAAGTGACTGTTGGGCAGAAGGATGGTTGACGTCACTGAGAATTTGGTCACTACAGAAGCCTCAGCAGGAAGAACGCGTACAGGGCTTTCTCTCTCGTAATTTGGGAAACACCCAGGAGACTAGCAGGAGAAAGCTCCAAGGTGAGGATCAGAATACAGTAAATCATTAAAACAGCTTGACCCTGAGAGATGCATGGGTGTCTAGTAGAGAAAGTCAACACCAACCCTGGACCCAGTGACAGAGGCTGAACACATGCAGTGTCTGAAGCTGAAAGAGTGTAAGGAAGCCTGGGAGCAGTGAGAATACTTCCTGGAGGCTCTCAGGAAAGCTGGGTTTCTGCCTGCAGTTGCACCTCCAGCCCACTAGGGTACAGACTGCTGTGCTTTTTGTACTACACATTGTCAAAAATAAGATACACTTTTGACATTCTAAGGCTACAAGTTTTATCTGAGGGGTGAACTTTTGGTTTTCTGTTACATTTGAATTTTTGTATAATCAATAATTTTGAAAAATGTATATATACAAATTTAATCTGAAATTAAGGCATAGTCAACATTTTAAAATTACCACTCTGCTTTGATTTACAGAAATTTCTTTTTTTATACGATCAAGTTACTCTTTCACTACATTGACTCATTAATACGTTTAGGTGAGATTTTGGTCACTGGAAATAGGTCATCTTTAGGCCAGTTGACTGTGTTGGTGGCAATCTTGCATTTAATTTTATCCAGATACACCAGACTTCAAGGTCATATGTGCTGAAATATATATCTAATACACTGGGCTACATTAAACACCCATCTTCTCACAAAAACACACTAACCTTTGTAGTCTCATTAAGACTTATGCACTGGGCTTCCCTGGTGGCGCAGTGGTTGAGAATCTGCCTGCCAATGCAGGGGACATGGGTTCGAGCCCTGGTCTAGGAAGATCCCACGTGCCGCGGAGCGGCTGGGCCCGTGAGCCACAATTACTGAGCCTGTGCGTCTGGAGCCTGTGCTCTGCAACAAGAGAGGCCGCAATAATGAGAGGCCCGTGCACCGCGATGAAGAGTGGCCCCCGCTTGCCACAACTAGAGAAAGCCCTCGCACAGAAACGAAGACCCAACACAGCCATAAATAAATAAATAAATAAAAATACTTAAAAAAAAAAAAACTTATGCACTGAAACACATAATTTATAAATTCTATTTTGTGTGATTCACAACAGAAAAATATATGGTGTATTTATAATAATTGCTCTATCAAGTATACTTCTATACTTTTAATAGAACAGCTCTTTATTTTTTACAGGGTGTTCCAGAGAAACAGTTACACTTATAATTTTACTCATCTGATGTTGGGTAGAACTTCCAACAGACTAGCTTCTTGCTCTGTGATTATAAATATGGCTTCTCTCTCACTGCCAACATGGCCCCAGTGCCAGTTGCTAAAGGACATATTTACATTATAGTATGAGCTGTGAACCTGCAACTTTGGATCACGTTACATAAGTTGACACAACAGCAGTATACCTGGAAGCTACTTTTACACCAGGGTGGCTAGCAACAATATAATAGAAATGAAACTGACTGTAAACCACAAAAGTGTATCCCACTAATCTCGAACTAAATGTATCGAATCAACTTCCTCTTGGGCTGATTCCCCAAAATCCCATAGCCATTCTAGCACAACCTAATGGGATAAATTTGATTGAAAGGAAATATTTGAGATGTGTCTTTAATGCCCCTGTGTCCATAAACAAGTAAACAAACCATTGAGACCTTAAGACAGAATAAGATGAAAAGGAGATAACAACAGACTACCAAGGGAGATGATAGGTGTAGTAATAAAGATTTATGTAATAGAAGGAACTAAGGATTAATGAAACAATGGGAATATCCTTTTAGGAAAATGTTAGTAATTTCCAGAACCACACTACCTATTCGAGTTGAGTAAGTAACAGGAGTTAAATAGCAGGGTTAAGAGTACTAGGGGAGGGGGAAATACTGTAGACATTCTACTAAAATTTCAGAGAACATGTAATTCTATCCTTACACAAATTCTTACAGTAAAAAGAAAAATAGAAAATACTTCCCAAATCAATTTATGAAGCTACAATTATCATGATATAAAAATCATGATGAGTAATAGGTAAGAAAATTGGACTTTATTCCCTTACACATGAAAACAGAATCAAAATATTTTAAACCAATCTTAGCAAAAAAAAAAAGTATTATTTTATTTTTTAAATGAATCATGACTAAGATGGGTTTATCCAGTGAATACAAGGTGCTTTTTAATAATTGAATGTCAACATAATTCACCACCCTAGCAGATTAGAGGAGAAAAATTATTATCTCACCAGATATATTAAAATAATTTGTTTAAAAAATCAGCACCTATTCATGATTAACCATCTTAGGGAACTATGAAAAGAAACAAAACTGAATGTAGTAAAGGCTATCTATCAAAACTCAATTGCTAAAAATATACATAAAGAAGAGTTTTCAGGAATATTGTTTTGAAAATTAGGATCAAAATACACATAATCACTATTATTCAGAATTGTTTATGAGAATTTTGCTGATGAAGTCAGATTATATAAAGGCACATATGGCTAAATAGAAACTAGAAAAGAAATAAAGCCACCATGATTTGAGGATGGCTACATTAAAAAATAACTAGAATTAATAAGAGTTGAAGAACATTGGTGAATAGAAGACAAATTTATCAATTTCTACTCCAAAGCAATACATGTTAGAAAATGTAATATTTAAAAGATCACATTTACAATAGCATAAAAATATAGATCCCACTGAAGAACTCTAACTGAAATATAACAGAAAAGTATAAAACTTTATTGGAAGACATAAAACTCTATAAGTAGGAAAATTATATTCTTAGATAAGAAGACCCAATTAAAAATATGTCACTTTTGCCCCAAATTAATCTGTACATTGAATGCAATTCCAATCAAACTCCAAATAAGATTTTGACTAGGGTTTGACAAACCAATTCCAAAATGTATGTGAAAAAGGGCCAAGAACAATTTTAACTCTTTTGAAAATCACTGAGGTGATTTCAAGGCTTATTTTAAGTTGTAGTAGTTAAGACTGTGAAGTTGTTACAAGGATAAAAAAAAGAGATCTATATTACAAAATAGAGTATACTGAACCACGCATGAAAGGAAACGGTTTATAACAGAGATGGTATTGCAGATTAGAATGAACTATTCAATAAATGGTATTGGGACAAATGGTTTCATAGTGGAAAAAAGCCTCTGTTCCTACCTCATATCATGTACAAAAATCAATTCTAAGCAAAATAAACTTTAAAAAGTAAAACCTTATGCTTTTAGAAGATATAAAGAAATTGTATCTACGACATTGTAATTTGGAAGGGATTTTTTAAATCAACTTCCCCAAAACAAAAATCATAAAAACAAAGATGGACAAATTTGTCAACAAAAAAATGAAAATTGCTGCACATCAAAAGACACTTAAAATATGAAATTACAAGGTACAGACCAAAATGGATTGGTCCAACGTAGAAATTAATACAAACAAACATGAAAGTAATTCATTCAAAATGGGGCAAATGATACATAGAGCAATTTACAGAAGAGGAATCCTACAAAACCAATAAATGCTGAACAAATGCTCATTGACCTCAGTAGTCAGGAAAATAAAATTAAAATGATAAGATATTATTTCATTATGTAATCCTATGGCTACATTTTAAATATCAGACAATACCAAGAGATGGTGAGTACATGGAACAAGAAGAATTCACACAGTTAGTGGTGGTAGTGTACATATGTTTAACCATTTGGGGAGTAATTGACACTATCTGGCAAATTTGAAAACACACATCCATCAACCTAGCAGTCCCTAGGAAAAAACTCACATCTATGCACAAAGAGACATAAAAACATTCTTTGAAATAAGGAAAAATAATGGAAATAATTTAAATCTCCATTAAGAGTAAAAAAGGCAAAATAAACCATGGAAGATTCGTGCAATGGAATATTCTATATCAGTGATACATGAGGGTAGACACAGGATTGTTGCCGTAAGCCACTGATTTTTAAATTGTTCAATTTCTAAATAGATGCAATATTGAGATCAACTCTGTATAATTTATTTTATATTTTATTAGATTTTAATTAACAAAATCTATCATAGACAACTGACTACATTGTCTGTAAAACATATAATCAGCACAGCTATTTTTGTTTTCATTGAAGTACTGAGCTTCTGCAAATCCTTTCACAGAGATGCCCCTATTCAAGTGCTGAATGGGTAACACTGTGTGAACTTGCCCTTTGAATCAGATCCTGTAAGCTCTTAAGGAACTTTGATGAGTCTTTGAGAAACACCAAACGTGATTCTTAGTGATCCAATCACATGCAAGCTAAGAGCTTGTGTGACTTTCTCTGGCTAAAGAGAAGCTCAGTTATGCTTGACGGCCTTGGTGATGGCCTGAATGCTCTTCCCCTAACTCCCCTGCAATAGACAAACACACACGTACACACACACACACACACACATCCATGCACACACATACACACACTTCATTGCTAATGAACCAAGAAGAAATATTAACAGCAAATCCACTAATAAGTATCCAACACCAAGAATATCAAAGGGATCAGTTCAAACAAGAATCTGAATGGAAAAGGACTGTACTGCCTGAATCCAGTTTTCCTGCATCTCCGCCTGGTGCGCCAACCTTAGCGTATCAAGTAGACAGCATGCATTTTGAAGAGGGTAGAGTCTTATTTTACACGCAAGAGTAAGGTAATTTTATATCTGCTCTGAGTGGATTAAGTAATTACAGACAATAGTTACGCTACTAAAATAATCATGAAGAAGAATGGATAGAAGAACAGGGCCTTGCAACAAACCCATGTTAATTACCCTTGCAGCTGGGAGATGAATTTGCATAGCGTCTTTGAAGCTTGTCAGGTATGAATTGAACCACTGAGCTGCTACATTTGATAATCCAGCCATTGGGCTTATTTTTTTCCCCATGAAGATGTTGTTTTAGCCTACCAGGCAGCTTTCCTCATGTAAAAGTACTCATTTCTAACTAATTTGCTCCTGTATTTCACACACACACACACACACACACACGTTTGTGACTTAAAGAGATTATTAACAAAATATTATCAAACACATGGATATTGTTAATTACATATATGAAAGAAAAACTACTTGTTTATTGTAAATTTTAGGTTTAGTTTTCAAAATCTGAGAACTCAACAAGTATCCTGGGACATTTATAGATTTGCAGTTGGCTAAGTGATAATGAGGCTGTATTGTAAAAGGCTAGACCTGTATTAACTCATTTAATATTCAGAACAGCCATAGGAAGTAGATAACACAGCTTTCTTCTTTTTACGCAAAGGAAAAGTGAGGCACAGAGAACCACCATAAATGGACCAAAGTCACTCAGTTTAGGAAATGGCAGAGTCAAGACTGAAATAGCCAGAGAGATCCACTCTACCTTGCCTCTTCTAAAAAGTCTACACTACACTGCCTCTCATAAGGAATAAGAGTCTTTCTATTTAATCACATTAACTTAAACAGAAATAGAAACATAGGGACACACGGTACTTCGTAATATTTATCCAATGAAATAATTTGTCAGTTTCTGGAATTGAAAATTAAAGGGCTAAAAGAGATACTATAGAAAATAAAAAATACAGAGTATGTGTGAGAAAGAAAACTAAGAAATTGAATGGAGCTCTACTAAGTCTAATGATGTTTTTAGAAAATGTAGCAAAAATCAGGGGATAAGAGTTATTCAATTAATTTAAAAAATTAGTTAGAATTGAGAATTATAAAAAATAGTGAGACATACCTTAACTTAAAACATGTAATCTATATTCTTTCACCAATATTTTGACAGTAGGACAAGTCCTCTTCGAGTATAGATCTGTTGATTTGGGTTTTAATCATCTTTAATCTAGTTAAGATCTAAAAATCTAGTTTTAAAAAAATCCCAGTTTTATGTGAATGCAAAATTTTCCAGAATTTAGCAAAAATTTTTCCATCATTTACAGTGGTTTCAATCCCACTAAATTCAACTTCCTTCTACCAAACCTTTACAACATAGTCAATTTTGTCTTCATCAAAACAACCAATATTTTCACATTTATATTTCTATAATTTGCATAATAGTCCATTCCATTTCATAAATAGCAATATAAAAATATTGGTATTTTGTGAGAAACAATAAAACAGGTTATTAGCAATCATAGAAGTTATTTAATAGATGTATACACATGGAGGGTAGGTGTTTAGAGAGAAGCTTACCAGCCGTGAGCACCCAGAATATTACAGGCATCAGTCAGCTGCAGGTGTTACAGAGGGACTAGAGATCCCTGGATAATCAGAAAGCCTATTAAATGCAGGTCAGTTAAGGGTTTCTTCTGTATATACAAAATCCTCGGAAGAAAAATAACCATTTTGTCATTGACAATTTTATGTTGAGAATGATGTAACTGTATATTAATGTTCACTCATGATATCACGCTCTGAGTGTCATGAGGTTACCTAACTGTGTGTATTTATCATGTATTTCTATGTTCATGTTACAGAAACCTAATTTGAATAAATTTGAACATTAAGAAAATGTTATTAAAGAAAAGGACCCAAAGGGTAAGACTGGAGTTTGCCAAATAGTATAATGCAAGAGAGGATAGGCTAAGATAACTCCAGCCCAGAGAGGCAGGGTATAACTTTGAATGTGACTAAATTTGGATAACTAAGAAGAATTGTTACTAACTTAGAACAAATAAAACTATTACTAAGTTCATTCTCTTATGTGACCTTATGACACATTAATTTCTATAATTTGCATAATATTCCATTAAATTTGATAATTACACATGCAAAAAATATTGGGGCATTTGTGGGGAAAAAATGCAATTGACTCCTGGTAATAATAGAAGTCACCTGGTTGAAGTGTACACATATTGGAAGGGATGAGTAGGTATTAGAGTAGCCTGCTGGCCATAAGCTCTCAGTGTCCACTTGCGATCATTCTGCAGAGAGCCTTCTCCACATGCACAGAAGCTGGGCTTCATGAGTTTTCCCTCACAATCTTGCAGTTCTGGCATTCTGAAATCCAAGAATCCTAGAAAAAAGACTTAATCATCCAATATGAGTTGAATGTCTATCAGTAGATCTGACACTGAAGTCTCCTGAATGGGATTCTACATTATTAACTATGGCAGAATATTTATAAATATTTGCAACAGATATACAGTTAGATCCCCTGCTAAAGGAGCAGGTTCCCCCTGGGAAAAATTAAAACTCTGCCCAATACGGAAGTTCAAATATATATGAACATATGTAGTAGAGTTACAGAGTCTAACAATGTCACATTAGTGGCACCCTCAAGCCAAGTCATCCTAAGAAAAGGATTGTGCAGGATAGGATATTCTCCACAGGAAGGATCTGCTGTTAAAGGATCAGTGTGAAATTGTACTGAAAGCCGCATAATTCTAGCCTCAGGTACCAATACAAACTAGGCTAGCAAGGTGTCTGTAGTAAAATAGGAAGAATTCTATAACTAAAAAAAAAAAAAAAAAAAAAAAAAAATTCACAGCAAAGACTGACCTGCCAGATATGCCCATTGCCCTAACTCTTCATGTCTTTCAGGTAATGGAATTTTTTTTTAAACATCTTTATTGGAGTATAATTACTTCACAATGATGTGTTAGTTTCTGCTTTATAACAAAGTGAATCAGCTATACATATACATATATCCCCATATCTCCTCCCTCTTGCATCTCCCTCCCACCCTCCCTATCCCACCCCTCTAGGTGATCACAAAGCACCGAGCTGATCTCCCTGTGCTATGTGACTGCTTCGCACTAGCTATCTATTTTACATTTGGTAGTATATATTAGTCTATGCCACTCTTTCACTTCACCCCAGCTTACACTTCCCCCTCCCCGTGTCCTTAAGTCCATTCTCTACAATTGGTCTTACAAATCAACCTTCTGACATGGAAACTAAGAAGGTGATTCTAACACAACCCGGGTGAACAGTGTGAGAATTCAAGGAGAATCTGAACAACCCATTGTAGGGCAACTTCAGGGACAGAGAGAAAGTATTAGGATTTATATATGAGAAGATAGAAAAATACCTATGTGAGCCAGAAAAGGAGAAGATGTAGTGCTTAACAGGCAGACATAAGGGTATAACATGTTAAATAATTTTCTATAAAATAAATTAATTTTAGCCTGCTGAAATTCAATAAAATATAAACTCCATGAAACAAGATATGAATGATGAAATTATAAGAATATGGATTGAGATAAAATATGGGATATCTGAATGTGAGGTAGAAATTCATAAAGGAAATAGATATGATAAGAAAGGTTAAAAAAAGAAAATAAGGATAAAATGATTTGAATAATTAATGTTTGATTCAATAGATTTCTTTTTATTAAACTTTATGTTCTTAAGAGATCACTTCTCCTAAAGCAGCATTTGGAATATTTATAAAAATTAATCTTGTAATAAGACACGAAGAAACCTACAAAACAAATAAATACACGGAAAGCAGATATAATACTGAGAATAATTTTTGTCCAAAATTCAATAAAATAACAAATTAACAACAACAAAAACAAAACAAAGAAACTAACATGGCAGATTTTTCTTTTTTTAAATTTTTACATAAAACTCTAGGGTCAAAGGGAAAACTCAAAGCTAAGTATTCATAATTACAAGGAATACTATATATCATATTTTTCATAATTCAAAAATACTCTCATTATTAAATAAGAAAATCTAATATAAAATTAATTATTTCACTACATAAAATCAAATTCAATTCAATAAATTTGAAAAGGACAAAATAAACATGAGAAGATTAGGACTAAGAAATTAATAACATGAGAAATTATCATCTTAAATAATAAATAAGGCTAGGAACAAATATTTTGAAAAAACGATAAAATAGACAAACTTAGAAGGCTGAATTTAGTAAGACAAAAAGAGAAAAATCTATATACACACAATTAGAGGTAAGAAAGAGGCTACAACCACAGGACAGAAGAGTTCAAACAATTAAAACATATTTCACGTAAAACTGTGATAAATTAGGGGAAAATTGGTGGCTGGATTAATTGAAAGAAAAAATTTAAAAGAAAAAATTGAGTAGGGTTCTTGTTTTTTCATAAGGTCCTTGTTCATTCCTGAATATAGCAAACATAGAACATTCTTGAATACTTAATCTTATGAAGCTAGCATTACCCAGATTACAACCATGACAAAGACAGACAAGGCAAACCAAACAAACACACTTTTAAAAGACCACACAACAATCTCAATTATGAAGTTAGATATAAAAATCCTAAACAAAATATTAGCAAATTGAATCCAGTAATATATCAAAAGAATATTTCATCATCTAGAAGTTTGAATATAGAAATATGTTTGTTTTAATCTTAAAGATTCTATTAATTTAATTAGAAGTGTCAGTGAAAGGAGAATAAAAGCAAGAGATCACCTTTATAGAAATTGGACATTCAGCCATCCAATTGATTTCTTAATTTTTCCTGATAAGAAAACTTTTAAAAGCAAAGAAAGGCTGTAGTCACAAAACAAAAAGAATGTTTATCTCACATCCTTTGCCATTTGAAAAAACTGGAAGCATTTCTTAATGAAAGTCAGAAACAGGAACAATAGTCATAAGCACTAATATTTGGTAGTTCTCTAGAAGTTTTCACCAAAGTAAAAAAAGAAAACTACAAATATAAGGTATAAACCACTTTAAAGGAGAGAAAATATTATGTTCAGATGCTTTATTATTATAAATCCAAGACAATCAAGTAAAACACATTTATTAATAAAATTTCCCAATTTTATATGTTCTGATGATTACCGATGTATGAGAAACTATTTTATACATACATTTGCATACAGATAGACAGTAATAAACTTAGGAAACATGCAATAACCTATTGGAGAAATTTTTTGAACCAAATTGTACAAAAGAAAACATGACTTAACAGAGATAGCAACCATGAGAAAATTTATTAGTCTGTGACCAGTCTCCCCCAAATCAATGTATACGTTTAATGTATAAGGACATAAATGTAAAGTCTATCTTGAAAAAACAATATGGTGGCTGGATCATTGAAAATAAAGGATTTAATAGAAAAAAGTTAATGAATAGGGTCCTTGCTCTTTCTCATTTTGAAATGTACTGTGAAGCTTTATTAATTTTTAAATGAGTAAGTGCAAAAATAGAAAGATAAATGGAAAATAACAAAATTCCCTCAAAGTGACCCAAGTATAATGAAAATTTTAGAATATAATCAGTGTAGAATTTAGAGGCAATAGCTAGATGATAGAACATTTAATTCACTATAGAATATTTTAATCACCTAATTGTACATGTGCATCTTCCCACACACAAATATGGATTTAATATCAATGTAAAAAACTTACACGTTAAAGGAACTAAAAGAAAATTCATTTGATCTTGGCATGAGGAAAAACTTCTCTAAGAATAAATGTAAAGGAACAGTCTTTTAAGGAAAGCTTAGTGATATTTATTTGGATGACAATTTAACACTTCCTTAGGTCAAAATAACATTATAAACAAGATTTCAATTTAAAATCAAAAGAAAACATGAAAAATACATATATAAGAGTATTAACAAGGCTTAATTATATTACTTTATATAAAGCTCTAAGAAATTGATGTGACTCATAAAAATTTGAAGTGAGGATGAGAGCAGAAATTTCACATAAGGAGAAAAACAAACCAAACAAAAGTAAACATGAAATGCTGTACAATTTCACTACTTAAAAAAGCAATACAAATTTAACCAATGAAAGAACATTGCAAACTATAGAATTAGCTTAAAAAATGTAATACGCACAGTAAGCAATGTTTCAGTGAAATGAAAATACATACACTGCTGGTAGCATGCACTGATGCAAAAATTAGGAAAGACATTTGACAAGTAATGAAAAGTTATATCATTTAGCTGAAAGATTATGCTTCTAGAAATGTATTCTATCAAAACCATGTGAAATACATGAAGAGATTTGTGAACTAATATTTTTTATATTGTTATTTATAAGATCAAAAAGAAACAAGAAAAATTAATCCTCTTTAAACATAGATTGGTTAAATAAGGGATGGGGTGTCAAAACAATGAAATATCATATAGTCTTTTTTTTTTTTAATTCAACAAGTATTTATTAAACACCATCTCTATGAGAAGTTCTGAGCCAGACATGGGCATTTCACAGTGAAAATGCAGGTCATTCCTGTCTTCATGGAGCTTACAGTTGAGAAGTTATGAACGATAGAATCATTGCACAAGTTAGAAAATTACAAATTGTGATAAATGCGATGTGGACAAAATTAATCGACAAATAAATACCAGCCATGGCAACCTCAAGGGGCTCAGCTACAGGATAATGGGGTGGAGTGACTACTTTAGACTGGGTGGCCAGGAGAGTTTTCTCAAGGAAGTGGCACTAAACTGAGAGCTGAAGCATCAGAAGCAGCCAGCCATGTGGATGTTAGGAAAAAGGATCCTGACAAAGGCACAAAGCAAATGGACGGCAAGTCCAAGGATTCAAAGGCAACACTGGGCTGTCACAGGCCAAGGTGGCTGCAGAGTGGGAAGCCAGGAAAGTGGAGTTCAGCCTCACCTCTGGGTCCTGCTACTGTGCACCCCCGGCGCTTGTCACCCATGGAAGCCTCAGTTTCCTCAACTATAAAATAGAAAGCATAACACAGGGCTGTCAGGAGGATCCAAAGAGAGAATGTATGTCCTGTGCCAGCCTCAGCAAAGACTGGGTGCCCGAGACCCAGAAGCTCAGCACTAGAAGGACCTTGAATATTAAACCAGCTCCAGGTAACAGAGAAGGGAAATCTTTATCCCATTTCACTTTGTCTCTGTCTCTTTCTGTCTCTGACCTCAAGCTCCACTTTTCTTGTTTTTTTTGTTGGAGTTAGAAAATAAAATAGATATATATTTAGTGCATTAGATGATAACCGGAAAGGCAAACAAAAGTTCTAAACAAAACTGCCTAGGTTGACAAGATTTTGAAGCTACTCATTGTGATTTGCCTATAGGTTTTTGAGTTTTTTTGTTTGTTTGCTTTTTTCCTTTTTTTTAATTGGAGTATCATTGCTTTACAATTTTGTGTTAGTTTCTGCTGTACAATGAAGTGAATCAGCATTATGTATACATATATACCCTACCTCTTGGACTTCTGACCCCCCCATCCCACTCCATCTAGGTCATCACAGAGCACCGAGCTAAGCTTCCTGTGCTTTATAGCAGGTTCCCACTAGTTATATATTTTACACATGGTAGTTTAGTCTTTAAAAATAATATTTTAGAATATTGTTCTAAAAAATATGTCCAAAGGTATTTATTAGAGCAACTATCTCCTCAAATGACACCTCACTGACACTGGAATAGCAAAATAGAATAATGATATGAGTGTTTCCCCTTTAGCTCAGCCCTCTCTGGCCCTCAGTCTCCACTTACCCTCATGGTAGCCTGTAAGGCACCCATAATTGAAAAGAGCTGCTTTGGAAAAATATTTAATGGGAAATAAAAGTTTATAGATTGATTGTTAAGTGAAAAATAAACTGGCTATAAAAATAATGTGTACAGTTTAAATGTGCACATATATATATAAATGGTTTTGAATATTTCTTTAGTACAGGATGGAATGAATTTTTTTTAACATTTTTATTGGAGTATAATTGCTTTACAATGGTGTGTTAGTTTCTGCTTTATAACAAAGTGAATCAGTTATACATATACATATATCCCCATATCTCTTCCCTCCTGCGTCTCTGTCCCTCCCACGCTCCCTAACCCACCCTTCTAGCTGTTCACAAAGCACCGAGCTGATCTCCCTGTGCTATGTGACTGCTTCCCACTATCTATTTTGCATTTGGTAGTGTATATATGCCCATAAATACATTACCACACTCTCACTTTCTCACAGCTTACCCTTCCCCCTCCCCGTGTCCTCAAGTACATTCTCTAGTAGGTCTGCATTTTTATTCCCGTCTTGCCCTTAGGTTCTTCAGGACCTTTTTTTTTTTTAGATTCCATATATATGTGTTAGCATACGGTATTTGTTTTTCTCTTTCTGACTTACTTCACTCTGTATGACAGACTCTAGGTCCATCCACATCACTAAAAATAACTCAGTTTTGTTTCTTTTTATGGCTGAGTAATATTCCATTGTATATACGTTCCACATTTTCTTTATCCATTCATCTGTCGATGGACACTTAGGTTGCTTCCATGTCCTGGCTATTGTAAACAGAGCTGCAAGGCACACTGTGGTACATGACTCTTTTTGAATTATGGTTTTCTCAGGGTAAATGCCCAGTAGTAGGATTGCTGGGTCATATGGTAGTTCTATTTTTAGTTTTCTAAGGAACCTCCATGCTGTTCTCCATAGTGGCTGTATCAATTTACATTCCCACCAACAGTGCAAGAGTGTTCCCTTTTCTCCACACCCTCTCCAGCTTTTATTGTTTGTAGATTTTTTGATGATGGTCATTCTGACCGGTGTGAGATGAAATTGCATTGTACATTTGATTTGCATTTCTCCAATGATTAATGATGTTGAGCATTCTTTCATGTGTTTGTTGGCAATCTGTATATCTTCTTTGCAGAAATGTCTATTCAGGTCTTTTGCCCATTTTTGGATTGGGTTGTTTGTGTTTTTGATATTGAGCTGCATGAGCTGCTTGTAAATTTTGGAGATTAATCCTTTGTCAGTTGCTTCATTTGCAAATATTTTATCCCATTCTGAGGGCTGTCTTTTGGTCTTGCTTATGGTTTCCTTTGCTGTGCAAAAGCTTTTAAGTTTCATTAGGTCCCATTTGTTTATTTGTGTTTTTATTTCCATTTCTCTAGGAGCTGGGTCAAAAAGGATCTTGCTGTTATTTATGCCATAGAGTGTTCTGCCTATGTTTTCCTCTAAGAGTTTTATAGTGTCTGGCCTTACATTTAGGTCTTTAATCCATTTTGAGTTTATTTTTGTGTATGGTGTTAGGGAGTGTTCTAAATTCATTCTTTTACATGTAGCTGTTCAGTTTTCCCAGCACCACTTATTGAAGAGGCTGTCTTTTCTCCATTGTATATTCTTCCCTCCTTTATCAAAGATAAGGTGACCATATGTGCATGGGTTTTTCTCTGGGCTATGTATCCTGTTCCATTGATCTATATTTCTGTTTTTGTGCCAGTAACATACTGTCTTGATTACTGTAGCTTTGTAGTATAGTCTGAAGTCAGGGAGCCTGATTCCTACAGCTCTGTTTTTCTTTCTCAACATTGCTTTGGCTATTCGGGGTCTTTTGTGTTTCCAAACAAATTGTGAAATTTTTGGTTCTAGTTCTTGAAAAATGCCATTGGTAGTTTCAGAGGGATTGCATTGAATCTGTAGACTGCTTTGGATGTATAGTCATTCTCACAAGGTTGATTCTTCCAATCCAAAAACATGGTATATCTCTTCATCTATTTGTTTCATCTTTAATTTCTTTCATCAGTGTCTTATAATTTTCTGCATACAGGTCTTCTGTCTCCTTAGGTAGGTTTATTCCTAGGTATTTCATTCTTTTTGTTGCAGTGGTAAATGGGAGTGTTTTCTTAATTTCACTTTCATATTTTTCATCATTAGTGTATAGGAATGCAAGAGATTTCTGTGCATTAATTTTGTATCCTGCTACTTTACCAAATTCATTGATTAGCTCTAGTAGTTTTCAAGTAGCATCTTTAGGATTCTCTATGTATAGTATCATGTCATCTGCAAACAGTGACAGCTTTATTTCTTCTTTTCTGATTTGGATTCTTTTTATTTCTTTTTCTTCTCTGATTGCTGTGGCTAGGACTTCCAA
The DNA here is from genome assembly GCF_949987535.1 of Balaenoptera acutorostrata. Lineage (NCBI taxonomy): Eukaryota > Metazoa > Chordata > Mammalia > Artiodactyla > Balaenopteridae > Balaenoptera > Balaenoptera acutorostrata. The sequence goes on from NC_080077.1 coordinate 24,646,076, forward strand.
AACTATGTTGAATAATAGTGGTGAGAGTGGGCAACCTTGTCTTTTTCCTGATCTTAGTGGAAATGGTTTCAGTTTTTCACCATTGAGAACGATGTTGGCTGTGGGTTTGTCATATATGGCCTCTATTATGTTGAGGTAAGTTCCCTCTATGCCTACTTTCTGAAGGGTTTTTATCATAAATGGCTGTTGAATTTTGTTCAAAGCTTTTTCTGCATCTATTGAGATGATCATATGGTTTTTATCCTTCAATTTGTTAATATGGTTTATCACATTGATTAATCTGTGTATATTGAAGAATCCTTGCATTTCTGGAATAAATCCCACTTGATCATGGTGTATGATCCTTTTAATGTGCTATTGGATTCTATTTGCTAGGATTTTGTTGAGGATTTCTGCATCAATGTTCATCAGTGATATCGGTCTGTAGTTTTCTTTTTTTGTGATATCTTTGTCTGGTTTTGGTATCAGGGTGATGGTGGCCTCATAGAATGAGTTTGGGAGTGTTCCTCCCTCTGATATATTTTGGAAGAGTTTGAGAAGGATAGGTGTTAGCTCGTCTCTAAATTTTGATAGAATTGCCTTTGAAGCCATCTGGTCCTGGGCTTTTGTTTGTTGGAAGATTTTTTAACCACAGTTTCAATTTCAGTGCTTGTGATTGGTCTGTTCATATTTTCTATTTCTTCCTGGTTCAGTCTCAGAAGGTTGTGCATTTCTAAGAATTTGTCCATTTCTTCCAGGTTGTCCATTTTATTGGCATAGAGTTTCTTGTAGTAATCTCTCATGATCCTTTGTATTTCTTCAGTGTCACTTGTTACTTCCCCTTTTTCATTTCTAATTCTATTGATTTGAGTGTTCTCCCTTTTTTTCTTGATGAGTCTGGCTAATGGTTTATCAATTTTGTTTATCTTCTCAAAGAACCTGCTTTTAGTTTTATTAATCTTTGCTATTGTTTCCTTCATTCCTTTTTCATTTATTTCTGATCTGATCTTTATGATTTCTTTCCTTCTGCTAACATTCGGGGTTTTTTGTTCTTCTTTCTCTAATTACTTTAGGTGGAAGGTTAGGTTGTTTTTTTGAGATGTTTCTTGCTCCTTAAGGTAGGATTGTATTGCTCTGAACTTCCCTCTTAGAAGTGCTTTTGCTGCATCCCATAGGTTTTGGGTCATCGTGTTTTCATTGTCGTTTGTTTCTAGGTATTTTTTAATTTCCTCTTTGATTTCTTCAGTGATCTCTTGGTTATTAAGTAGTGTATTGTTTAGCCTCCATGTGTTTGTATTTTTTATAGATTTTTTTTCCTGTAATTGATACCTACTCTCCTAGCATCGTGATCAGAAAAGATACTTGATATGATTTCAATTTTCCTAAATTTACCAAGGCTTGATTTGTGACCCAATATATGATCTATCCTGGAGAATGTTCCATGAGCACTTGAGAAAAATGTGTATTCTGTTGTTTTTTGGTGGAATGTCCTATAAATATCAATTAAGTCCATCTTGTTTAATGTATCATTTAAAGCTTATATTTCCTTATTTATTTTCATTTTGGATGACCTGTCCATTGGTGAAAGAGGGGTGTTAAAGTCCCCTACCATGATTGTGTTACTGTTGATTTCCCCTTTTATGGCTGTTAGTATTTGCCTTATGTATTGAGGTGCTCTTATGTTGGGTGCATAAATATTTACAATTGTTATATCTTCTTCTTGGATTGATCCCTTGGTCATTATGTAGTGTCCTTCTTTGTCTCTTGTAATAGTCTTTGTTTTAAAGTCTATTTTGTCTGATATGAGAATTGCTACTCCAGCTTTCTTTTGATTTCCATTTGCATGGAATATCTTTTTCCATCCCCTCACTTTCAGTCTGTATGTGTCCCTAGGTCTGAAGTGGGTCTCTTGTAGACAGCATATATACAGGTTTTGTTTTTGTATCCATTCAGCCTGTCTATGTCTTTTGATTGGAGCATTTAATCCATTTACATTTAAGGTAATTATCAATATGTATGGTCCTATTACCATTTTCTTAATTGTTTTGGGTCTGTTACTGTAGGTGTTTTCCTTCTCTTGTGTTTCATGCCTAGAGAAGTTCCTTTAGCATTTGTTGTAAAGCTGGTTTGGTTGTGCTGAATTCTCTTAGCTTTTGCTTGTCTGTAAAGGTTTTAATTTCTCGGTCAAATCTGAATGAGATCCTTGCTGGACAGAGTAATCTTGGTTGTAGTTTTTTCCCTTTCTTCACTTTAAATTTGTCCTGCCACTCCCTTCTGGCTTGCAGAGTTTCTGCTGAAAGATCAGCTGTTAACCTTACTGGGGTTCCCTTGCATGTTATTTGTTGTTCTTCCCTTGCTGCTTTTAATATTTTTTCTTTGTATTTAATTCTTGATAGTTCGATTAATATGTGTCTTGGCATGTTTCTCCTTAGATTTATCCTGTATGGGACTCTCTGTGCTTCCTGGACTTGATTAACTATTTCCTTTCCCATATTAGGGAAGTTTTCAACTATAATCTCTTCAAATATTTTCTCAGTCCTTTTCTTTTTCTCTTCTTCTTCTGGGACCCCTATAATTCGAATGTTGGTGCATTTAATATTGTCCCAGAGGTCTTTGAGACTGTCCTCAATTATTTTCATTCTTTTTTCTTTAATCTGCTCTGCAGTAGTTATTTCCACTATTTTATCTTCCAGGTCACTTTTCCGTTCTTCTGCCTCAGTTATTCTGCTATTGATCCCTTCTAGAGAATTTTTAACTTCATTTATTGTGTTGTTCATCATTGTTTGTTTGCTCTTTAGTTCTTCTAGGTCCTTGTTAAACATTTCTTGTATCTTCTCCATTCTATATCCAAGATTTTGGATCATCTTTACTATCATTATTCTGAATTCTTTTCAGGTAGACTGCCTATTTCCTCTTCATTTGTTAGGTCTGGTGGGTTTTTACCTTGCTCCTTCATCTGCTGTGTGTTTCTCTGTCTTCTCATTTTGCTTAACTTACTGTGTTTGGGGTCTCCTTTTCACAGGCTGCTTGTTCGTAGTTCCTGTTGTTTTTGGTGTCTGCCCCCAGTGGCTAAGGTTGGTTCAGTGGGTTATGTAGGCTTCCTGGTGGAGGGGACTAGTGCCTGTGCTCTGGTGGATGAGGCTGGATCTTGTCTCTCTGGTGGGCAGGTCCACGTCTGGTGGTGTGTTTTGGTGTGTTTGTGGCCTTATTATGATTTTAGGCAGCCTCTCTGCTAATGGATGGGGCTGTGGTTCCTGTCTTACTAGTTGTTTGGTATAGGGTGTCAAGCACTGTAGCTTGCTGGTCACTGAGTGGAGCTCGGTCTTGGGATTGAGATAGAGATCTCTGAGATTTTCACCATTTGATATTACGTGGAGCTGGGAAGTCTCTTGTGGACCGGTGTTCTGAAGTTGGCTCTCCCACCTCAGAGGCACAGCCCTGATGCCTGGCTGGAGCTCCAAGAGCCTGTCATCCACACAGCTCAGAATAAAAGGGAGAAAAAAAGAAAGAAAGAAAGAAGAAGGTAAGATAAAATAAATAAAATTAAATTAAAAAGTTATTAAAATAATTATTTAAAAAAATTTAAAAAGTATTTTAAAAAAAAGAAAGAAAGGAATAAAGAAGAGAGCAACCAAACCAAAAACAAATCCATCAATGATAACAAACACTAAAAACTATACTAAAAAAAAACAAAAAAAAGGACAGACAGAACCCTAGGACAAATGGTAAAAGCGAAGCTATACAGACAAAATCACACACAGAACCACACACATACACACTCACAAAAGGAGAAAAAGGGAAATACATATATATATATCGTTGCTGCCAAAGTCCACCTCCTCAATTTGGGATGATTCATTGTCTATTCAGGTATTCCAGAGATGCAGGGTACATCAAGTTGATTGTGGAGATTTAATCCACTGCTCCTGAGGCTGCTGGGAGGGATTTCCCTTTCTCTTCTTTGTTCACACAGCTCCCGGGGTTCAGCTTTGGACTTGGACCTGCCTCTGCGTGTAGGTTGCCTGAGGGCATCTGTTCTTTGCTCAGACAAGACGGGGTTAAAGGAGCAGCTGCTTCGGGGGCTCTGGCTCACTCAGGCGGGGGGGAGGGAGCGGTACGGAGGAGGCGGGGCGAGCCTGCGGCAGCGGCAGAGGCGTCGTGACGTTGCAGCAGCCTGAGGCGCGCCGTGCGTTCTCCCGGGGAAGTTGTCCCTGGATCACGGGACCCTGGCAGTGGCGGGCTGCTCAGGCTCCCAGGAGGGGAGGTGTGGAGAGTGACCTGTGCTCGCACACAGGCTTCCCGGTGGCAGCAGCAGCAGCCCCAGCGTCTCATGCCCGTCTCTGGGGTCCGCGCTGATAGCCGCGGCTCGCACCCATCTGTGGGGCTCCTTTAAGCGGCGCTCTGAATCCCCTCTCCTCACGCACCAGGAAACAAAGAGGCAAGAAAAAGTCTCTTGCCTCTTCGGCAGCTGCAGACATTTTCCTGGACTCCCTCCCGGCCAGCTGTGGCGCACCAGCCCCTTCAGGCTGTGTTCACGCAGCCAACCCCAGTCCTCTACCTGGGATCCGACCGAAGTCTGAGCCTCAGCTCCCAGCCCCGCCCGCCCTGGCGGCTGAGCAGACAAGCCTCTCGGGCTGGTGAGTGCTGCTCGGCGCTGAGCCTCTGTGCGGGAGTCTCTCTGCTTTGCCCTCCGCACCCCTGTGGCTGCGCTCTCCTCCGCGGCTCCGAAGCTCTCCCCCTCCGCCACCTGCAGTCTCTGCCCATGAAGGGGCTTCCTAGTGCGTGGAAACCTTTCCTCCTTCACAGCTCCCTCCCAGAGGTGCAGGTCCCGTCCCTATTCTTTGTCTCTGTTTTTTCTTTTTTCTTTTGCCCTACCCGGGTACGTGGGGAGTTTCTTGCCTTTTGGGAGGTCTGAGGTCTTCTGCCAGCGTTCAGTAGGTGTTCTATAGGAGCTGTTCCACATGTAGATGTATTTCTGATGTATTTGTGGGGAGGAAGTTGATCTCCACATCTTACTCCTTCCTCCTCCATCTTGAAGCTCCTCCTTGGGATGAATTTTTTAACATTTTATTTTTCGTGTCTTTTTCTGTATTTTTCTAACATGTAAGGGGAGATTGTTACATTTTAGCAGGAAAATAAAAGTATAACCCCCTCAGAAAGAGCCTAATTACATAAAATATAATCTATAAATGTAGATGTGGGGATTTGAGATATAGAAAGGGGGGACCCCAAATTATAACCATCACCTACCTGCTTGGTGACTTTTATTTGAAACAAGCAGTAGCAACCCTTTCTATGAAACCCCTCCACAGGTGTTCATGGAACTTAGAAACTGAATTTTCCTTTCTGACCAAAGGAGCAAAATATATATATATATATTTTTTCTCCACTGCAGGCTTGAAGAGCATTTTATTATTTCTTGTATAATTGGAAGAGAATGATCACACAATTAGAAGAATATTCATTGAGACATTCCCAAGATAAACACAACAGAATACTAGGAACAGCTGAGAGGGAAATTACTCATCTGATCTTGGATGAATTACTATATTTATATTTTTCTGTGCTTCAATTTACTAATTTATAAAATTGAATAATCTGTATCTGAGGAATGAAGTTTTCCACCTCTCTTATGGGTCATTTCCCTCTGGTATATATGGGGAAAGGTTATGTTTGTTAGGCAGTTCATCATGCAGCTCTATAGTTGTCACTTGTCATTTAAAATTTTTGTTCCTCTCTGTTCCTCTGTAGACCACTGTTCACTGCCTGCCAATTTCAGTGTAGACCAGCACGGTAAAATGGAAATATATGTGAGCCATACACATAATTTATAGTTTTAGTAGTTACATTAAAAATAATAAAAGAAACAAGTAATATTATTGTAATAAAATATATTGTTTAAACTAATATATTCAAAATATTAGTATTTCAACAGGTAATAAAAAATTGAGATACTTTTTTTTCCATATAAAGGTTTGTAATCTCGCATGTATATTACACTTACAGAACTTCTTAACTCAGACTAGCCATAGTTCAAGTTCTCAGTAGAACGTTTGCCTAGTGGCTGCCATACTGGTTAACACAGCTCTAGAACCTCTTCCTGTTTTTCAGCTATTTCCTCCACTTCTGTTTCCTCCAATTCTATTTGGAATTCTCCATTATAAAACAATCTCTGATTCCTTTCCAAATCTCTTTTCTACAAAGCTCTCAACTTGTATTAGAAGGGTTCAAAAAATCGAGGTAGAAATATTACACATGAGATAAGTAAAATGAAAGTGTATGCACATTACTAGCAGAAAAAAATCTATACTTTGGGAGCCTTTTAGTTCCTAGCTGTGCCTCCAAAGCTCATGTCCTTAATTAACTTAGAGAGAATTTTCAACTTCTAACTTTCACCTTCTGATTCTTTATCCATCAGTTAGAAAACACTACCACTTTCCAACAGGGCCTGGCCTCATCCAGACACACCACTCACTTGTCAAGTTGATTTATGCTTTTTCTGAGATCTTCAGATAAACCCAAACCCCAGTCTAAATTCACACTCACATAGCATTGCGGTTCATGCCTCACAAAACAGTCTGGGATGAGCGCAAGCACTTAACTAGGGCCACCTTAAACATCACCCAATCAGTGTAGTTTTCTGACATATTTTTTTCCACTAATTACTAAATCTTTGTACTTAGAGCACGCATGTGCACAGGTGCGCACAATGGCATACACACACATCCCTGCCTCGCAAGGACAAACCTAACTCTCACTGTTAACACACAAATTAACTCAAATTATAAGAAGATATTTTTCTATTTGCCTTATATTTGCAAGGCTATCCTCTCACGAAAGTGTAGGTACCTCACCCTCATACCATACATTTGAATTTTTGCCCCTTCAGGTGGGCTAAAAGGAACTGGATGCCACTGATATTTATCTAACAATGGCAGCCCCGTCAGCTAAATAAAAGCCAGGCTTAAGCTCTAAAGGCTTTGAATTTTGCTTCGTGTGATGAAAAGGAAAGAGCTATTTTCCTCTCCAGTATCTGTTTGTAACATAGAGATGGTGGTCCACTTACTCTTACTTCATAGGTGAATTCTGAGGATAGAGAGAAAGAAATTTAACTTGCCTAGTAGTGAGCCTGGCATATAGAAGACATTCAGTAAATCTTAGCTAATAATGTCTGATGAAAATGAAGATGATGAGAATGATATGGTCATTGTTTTAATTAGTTTATAATCAAAAGCTATTTGGCTATATCGTTCATAAGATCTACTGTAATAGAAAAATATTGATTGTTCCAGGCTCTTGTATTCTTCCTTCATGAAGGCGTTTTGTGGCAGTAACAATGTTATTTTGCCTGAAGAATTTTAAAATATTAAATATGAGGGATATTTTATTATCAGATTTAGTTTTTATTCATCTCTATATTTTTCAGTAATTTATTTGTATTTCAGTATGGAAAGCCAAAATATATCATTTAAGTGCTCTTTAGTGGGCCAAATAAATGTTATGAAAAAATAAGTTTATGTGATAATTGCATATTCTAAGATAATTGTATACCTACACTCATGGCCAATACACCATACCAATCTAATTTTAATGTCAGATAATTGTAAAAACAAATCAAACAGTGAAATAAAGTTCTTTTCTGTTTCCTTAAACATTTTGTAATTAAAACTTAGCTTGTGTTCCTTGATCTAATGAAATACATTCAACGGAAACTTATTTTTGGCTAAAATACAAAGTTCATGTGACAGAACAATTTTCTTTATATAGCAAATATAAAAGACAATTATTGAAGTTAATTACAATTTAAATGAAATAAATTTTAAATACAGTTTACACAAAGAAGGAATATGGATACAAGTTTAGAAATTATAAATTTCCCACACACCTCTCTTCTCTCCTCCATTTCTGCATGTGCCCTCTCTTTCTCACTGTTATATCTTTAGCCTCTTTTTTTCACAAGTTTCTGTCCTTTACTGTGCAAACTCAAATTTCCCCAATTTTAAAATAAATAAATAATTCAAGAAGTCCTACTGTGTTACATTTGCCTCTATTACTAATCAACTTTCATTTCCTTCACAGCCCTACTTTACTTATTTACTTCCCATTCATCTCCATTCATTGCTTCCACCTCCAATACAGACCATGTACCTTCAGCCCAAACTATGTGCCTTCAATAAAATCTCCAGTGAAGTCCAACTAAACTCACTGTGTTTTTTGGGTGTTATCTTACTTGTGCTCTCTATGGGCATTTAATACTTGAGCAATATCACCTTCTTAGAGTCTCTTTCCTACCTAAAGTGTTTCTCTTCTTCACCTACCTTCAAATTTTATTGGTCTTCAGTGACCCATTTTCAATTGAAACTCTCTGTGAGAGATTTCATTAATTCTCAAGATTTCTATTACCACATATATGGTAATGATTCAGAAATCTATATCCTTAAGTCAGATCTCTCTCTCTCTCTTGTTTTAAACCTATATTTCCATAACCCTCTGGACATCTCCATTTATATATCCAATAGATAACTTAAGTTTAAGACATGCAAAAAAAACAAAAACAAAAAAACCTGATCATTCCTCACCACCACTTGCTTGCTTCACATCATACCTTCCCTATCCTTGTGTAGGTACAGCCATTACCTAAATCAGAAATCTGGGAGTCATATTCATCCTCTCTTCTTCAGCCAATTGGTTACTGCATTCTGAAAATTCTTCTCTCTAAAGAAATCTCATGTGTCTTCTGTCTCCTTTCTGCACTTCCTTTGCTCTTATTCAGGTTTTTATCATCTCTCACTTAATCTAATGATTGCTCTATCATCCTAACTCATCTCACTGACTCCACACTCCCTACCACCAAAACTCAACCTCTCAAGCTGTTCTCTTGACAGCACCAATTTCATTTTGCAAAAAAATAGAAATCAGTGGCTTTTACTCTTCTCCTAAAATCTTTTCATTGTCTCCTAGGATCTACAGAGTAAATTACAAAACCTTTTGCATAGCACAGAAGACTTTTCATAATCTTTACCTTCTCACTGTACTCTCATGCCCTCTGACTTCTTGTGCTCTACACATGAGCCATATGAAACCACTATGTTCTATTTCCAAATGTCTTCCTAAATTTGGTATTCTGCTCATGAATTGGACCCTAAAGTAAGATGTTGAGAAATAATATCTTCAGTATTAGACCAACCTGCAACTGTAATGATTAGTGGCCAGTAACATATACCCATTAGCTAACATATAAAATAGTATATGAAGAGTTAGAAATTATGTGATTAATCTGTAGAAACACAGAGATAAAGAAAAGCAATGGAAGAGAAATTAGCAAAAAATCACGGAAGATATAAGATTCAAACTGGAAGAATAATAAGTATTTTGAAAAATAAAAGGAAGTTGAGAGGACATTTCAAAGGAAGTAGCATCATCAGCAAAGGCACAGAAGCAGTTGTTGCTTATGGGAGAGTGAGAAGATCAACTGACAAGAAGACAGAAATCATGCCAGGAAGTGAAAGAAATAAGATTTCATAGTAAAAGTCAACAGAACGTGGAGGTCCTTGAAATTTATATGAATAGTTATGGAAACCCTTAAACAGAAAAGTATTATGATAATGGTGAAGAGTTAGAGAGAAGAAGCATTCACTAAGCTGACGGGGGTGCAGTTCCATAATGTAGGTGAAGAGGCATGAATAGAAAAATAGATTGTGGAGTCATGAGCAGAGAGTTTTTGAAGCTATGAAAATAAACTAGCTTTCAATAAAGAGTATATTGGAGGAGGATAAAAAGAGGACCAAGGACTGAACTGTGGGGAACACGAAGAGTAGGGGAGAAAAGTAATAAAAAGGAAGGAAGATATACATGCAAACTACCCAGCTCTTTCAGTTATCTATGGCTATATAACAAACCCTCACAAGGCTTAGGTACTTAAAGCAACAGCCATTTTATTATTTCTCTCAATTGTGTGGGTTTGGTACCCAGCTCTATGGTTTCTCTGCTGGTCTTGATTGGGGTGTATAATGAAACTGAAGTCAGGTGGCAGATGGGGCTCATATATCTGAGACCTTGGTGGAAATGGCTGGAAGTCTTCCAGTCTATGGCTGGAAGTCTATGCTCCCAGTGTCCACTGGACCACTGGGACAGCTATTGTAATGGCTTGGTCTCTCTCTCTCTCCTTTTCCCTGTGATGTCTTCCCATCATCTCTACACATGATCTCTCCAGCAGGGTAGCCAGACTTCTTACATGATAGCTCAGGACTCCTAAAAGCACAAATCTGGTACTTCCAGGCCTTCTTAAGGTTTAGGACCAGACATGGCAGAGTGTCACTTCTGCTTTATTTGCCTATCAAATCTTATTTATCTGATTTTCTAGCATGCTTTCTCTTAATCAGTCGGTCTGCCTATTATCCCATAAGCATGTTCCAAATTACTTTTGTGGCTTTTGCTGATGGTCTTTAGCTTTCTTAAAATGTTCTTTTAACTCCCAACCTCCTTTTAAAATATTAGTTGTATCAAAGTACATTACAGGGGCAATCCATCTTCAATATGTGAGGGGACTACACAAGGTTTCAATTTCAGAAGACATTTTCATTGGTGGCCGTGTTTGGAGACTAGCTCCCACCCCCAACACATAGGACATTTTCAGTAAACATTTAGCCCAGTAATGCTTCACAGAAACATACGTGAAACAAATTGTTATCTCCATCTGACAGGTGAAGAAACTGAGGCTGAGAAAAGTTAAGTGATTTGGCTAAAGTCCCACAGCTATCAAGTAGTAGTATAGGGCTTGTCAAATTCCAAAAAGCTATATAGCATGCTACACTAATTTGTAGGAATAAAAGTAATACCATTTTGATAAAGACAAGGTTAAGGGCCAGGAATTGAGTGTACAATACATTCCCATACTCTTAGTTTAAAGCAGGGTAGTGACAAGAATAATAATCTGGGGGAAAACATGGTATAAAGATGCAGTAAGATTCTTTAGAATGAAAGTCTCGTCAAAGATACCATTTCCAGCTGAGCCTTTGGGCAAGAAACTTAGTTTTTGCTTTACAAATGATAGTCACAGACCATGAACACCTTTTTAAATGCTATTTTTCAAGTCTGAGAGTAAGCGGTCCAATTATAAAAGAATTGATCTTGTTAAACTTATTTTTAAATTTTTTATTTCCCTCCTTGGTTAATTCAATTTCCCTTCAAAGGCATGAATCATCAAGACATAATGCGAACATTCAGCCACAATGGAAGAGGATGTTACATTATTTGGATGTACCTGATAGAATTCAGACAGAACAGATGAAGCAGGGTCAAGTGAAACTCGGCCAGCTGCATATCTACAGCACCCACGATAGTTATTGTTTTCCTGTCTTTATAGGACTTTACAAAGGATTTGTTACACTAAAAGAGAATACTCGTCTCTCTTTGCTTATTTCATCCAAAGTGGTAACAAATTTAAAAAGAGATGGGAAGCTAACATTTATCTGTGCTTGCCAGTGGACCAAGAATTGGGCTGGGAAATTTCTCTTCATCTAAAGCAATTTTCATGACAACTCTGCTAAAATATCTAGTATCATTTCATTTTTACAGATGAGGGGAAATGAAGATCAAAGAAGTTAAGTGACTGACCCAAGTTTGCACAAGTCATCAGTAGTAGCAAATTAAGGATTTGAATAAAAACCTATCAGACTTCAAAATCCTTGTTCACTGCCTCTGAAGATTTCAGCTTCATGATCATTTGTAACTATAGCCAAGAAACTGGATATTCATAAACAAAAATTGACCTGATAATATCATAAAAATCTAATTTGTAGGATGAATCTGAAAGATCAGAATTTGGAGCCTCCCGAAGGTTAGGGTTTTGAGGGTAGAGGGAGCAGGGATTGAGAGTCATTTGCTCTTGTTTCTCAGAGAAGGAAATGGGAAAAAAACCAGGCCCCAGAGACTCTCCCTTTTATCAGGGTTTTGCTCATAAAATATTTTGGAATTGTCCTCTTCCTTACCCCCTACCACTTTAACCCAGAAATTTTTGACTGCACATTTGCCAAAGGGGTTTTACTATGGTAACCTTCAGGCCTACACAAAGAACACAGTCTAAACAAATAGCTCTCTTTAAATGTCATTATAGGGAGTAAAATTCTGTGTGGTGTATTAATGGGCCTCCCACAGCTAAATCCTAACATACCACTTTGAAAAATGTCCCCTGTGGGCATCACTTAAACCAACAAAAGTGAGGGAATTTGAGAGTTAAAACATAATCTAACCTGGTGAAAATTAATAGAAGACAGAATAGTATGAATAAAGAAGTGAGAAATCGGGGAAACAAATTAAATTTGCTTTGTTTTCATCCTTTTTAATGTTATTTTAATGTGGAAGGCCTAAAGAGAAATCTAGCTCTTTTTTTGCACGTAATTTCCTTATTTTTGAATTTATTAAATCTTTAATAGACGTAGAAATCCTGCCTTTGGCTTAAGAAATATAAAAAAGAAGAGAAATATGTATTTCTTCCCCAGCCATCAGACAGTATTCATAAAAGATCAGAGCGTACCTTAAGTGAATAATATACATATAGTGTTTACCCTCTATGTACTGCTTACCTGATAAATATGTTGGTTGCTCATTTTTTAAGGACTTATTAAGGAATAAGCTAATTTCCAAAGCTTATTATGGAATTAGTCAGAATACCTAATAGATATCTAAAGAGAATTTGACTCATGATATGAGTATCTTGAGGATAAGACTGATGTATGGTTAGAAATCTTCATGAAAATAGTTTAAAGCTTTTACCAGTCTTTATTAAACCTACTGCTTATTTGCTTACTGTATCTTTTTCAAGGCAAAGGAATTAGTTCTTGTTTTGCTTCCTCCTGCCTGGAGCCTGAGGCAGCTTGCTTTAATCTATGCTCTGACTCCCGAGGATACCTGAGAAACTTCACCATCCATATCCTACAGAAAGAAAAACTGATATTGAGTATAATCAACAACGTCTACGACCAGCATGCTTAAGACATGTCTGTCTTTAAGGTCTCTCTCTTTTGTTTCCACCCTTCTCTCCTTTCTTCCACACATCTCCCCACCAACTCTATTTCTACATGGCTTCTGCAAAACCAGATTAAAAGATACCCGTGTGGTACCCAAAGCAATAAGGAGATCTGGAAGGTCTGTTGGTGTTGTTATTGGATGCTGAGTATGAATTTCCAAGTGCAAATAAAAAAGATGTTGACTTCCTAAAAGATAGCTTGTGATTTCTTTTCTGGAACTGAAACAATAGTCACTTATTACCAATTTCTGAGAGAGAATTGTCTGAGAAAACAAAATCGACTACCATGTCATTGTTGAATTGTCTCATTAGCTTCAGCTCCGAAGTGATAACAATGTGTTAGTAATAGAATCCATGCCTAAATATTCTCTACCAATAAGGACCACAACATGTTATACCAAAGGCAAGGGCCAACAAGTGTTTCTTTATAAATATTTTGCTATTAATTATTAAAAAATCAAAAACATATTCAGAAATAAGGCCAACTTTCATGTGTTCATGGTGCTTCTCTATAACAGTAAGAAAATGGGTTAAGTTTCTCTCTTATTGAAATAAGCCTCAAAATCGTGTTAGCAGGTGTTTAGCTGAAAGAGCACTGGATCAATGTCTGGGCGCAGCTCTGCCATACGCTTAAGGTGATTTCATTCATCTCATTTCAAATTAGAATTTGTACTCTCAAATTCAATAATGATAATATATATCTTATATAATTTGCTGCTAAAATTCAACCACATTATATTCATTTATTTAACAAATGTTTATTATGTCACTAACTTATGACAGGCAAGGCCCAGTGTATTAGGTAATGAACAAAAATCTCTATTCTGGAGGATTTTATATTATAATGGTGATTAAGAAAATAAAGGTAGAGCAGAGTAAGAGAGAGAGAAAGGAAGGAAACAGAGAAACTGCTAGAAAATCACATCACAGAGGTAGTCAATGACAGACCAGTGTAGAGTAGTCTTGAAATACGTTTCTATGTGTTGGGAGTTAGTTGAAGTTAATGAAAGCAGGCAAGTCATACAATTCAATTTGCCTTTGAAAAAATTAACTCTGACGACTGTGCAAAAAATAAGAGAAGCAAGGATTGGATTGGGGGATAATATGGGAATCCATTGTAAGAGTCTAGAAAAAGACGTTGGTGTCTTGGACTAATGCAATAGTGATAAAATTCTTTAGAAACTGTTGAATTGGGGCTAACTTTTAAAAGACTGAGTCAACAGTGTTTGCAGATTAATTAGATATGGGGTAGGAGAGAAAGAGAATCTATCAGTCTTGGCCTGATCAAGAGAGTGGATGCTAGTGCCTAACTACAGATAAACACTGGTGTTCATGAGCCTTAAGCCTCAGGGCTCCTCACTTACACAAGATCTTTCCAAGGCTCTGAAGCTCTTATCTGGGCCTGAAAAGTTTACTCGCATGGTCTTTTATATACATATACTTTCCAAAACTAAGATATATTAACTGTGATAGGTTCAAACCACTGTCTCCTTACCATGGGTCACTTACCATTTGGCCCCACTCCTTGGGTCAAGGGGTATTGCAGTAGTTGTAGCCATTTCTGGAATCCAGCTAAAAGAAAGCTGAGTAATGGATTGTGGTGAATCGTCCTCCCTTTGTCCAGACCCCTTTGCAATATGAATCTACTTCCTATCAGGAAGTGGAGTCTATTTCTCTTCATTCCCCTTGAATCTCGCTGGTCTTGTGACTTGCTTTCATCAATAGAGTGTTGCTGGAGTGAAATTTTTAAGTCCTACTTTAAGAAGATTTGTAGCTTCCATTTTCAATCTTGGAACCCAGATTGAAGCCACTTGGAGAGAAAGACCATAGTGAACGAGATATCATATGGAGAGAGGAACCACATGGAAGAGAATCAAGGTGTCCCAGTGTGACAGCAGCAGCAAAGCCCCTGATACCGAATAAAGCTACTTTGGTCTTCCAGCCCCAGTCAAACCACCTCAGATAGACACCACCCTGAACAGAGATAAGCCATCCCCACTACACCCCATATAGCCTACCCACAGAATTGTAAGCAATAGAAGGGTTACTGTTTTAAGCCACTATATTATGTGGGGTCTTTTTTTTTCCTTTTTGGTTTTTTTAACACAGTAGTGGATAACTGGTATAAGGATAATTTACTTTGGTTTCAGTAGAATATATTTACACGGTTTGCCAGTCACTTCATTATATCGTTAAGTTATTGCTTTCTCTCCACGTGTTGCGATGGGCTTCAGGAATAGTCCTAACACTCGTGCTGACTTTCCTGGCGTCATGACTCTGATGTGCAGGGCCAGAGATGCTACGGCACAATGAATGTGTCCTGTAGTGTCTGGCACTCGAACTGTGTAAGCATTGGAAGAGAAACAATGCTAAGACCTACAGAGCCAGAATAGCTGTAGGAAAAGTTCATCCAAGTATTAGTTGTGTAAAATTCTGAGTATTAGGTTCTTACTAATGTCAGAGCAAAATGAAAGTACTTGGAAATGTAGCATATAAATTTACCACATCTTTTTTTCTTTTTTGATGAGAATTACACACAATGCAGTTTATCAGAAATTCTGCACTTGTAGGGCACAAATTTGTGTTAGAAATACAATAGCAAATATATTTGTGAAGTCTCATATTTGAAAAAAAATCTCATTTTCTTTATGTAATCATGGTTTCTAAATGGGATCACAACTTTTTTTAATTTTATGACATTATTAATGACAATTAGAAGCTGAAATACACTTTTCTAAACTATCAAGAATTTAAATTTATTTTAATGTACTTTTTAAAATTTTAGAACTAGAATAATGTTTTAAGATTTTAATTTTTTTTTCAGAGCAAATATAAGTTCACATCAAAATTGAGAGGAAGGTACAGAGATTTCCGGTATACCGCCTGCCCCACACATGCATAGCCTCCACCATTATCAGTATCACTATCCAGAGTGGCATGTTTGTTACAATTGATTAACCTACATTGGCACATCTTTATCACCCAAAGTCTACAGTTTACATTGTTTCACTTTTGGTGTTGTACATTCTATGGATATAGCCAAATGTATAATGACATGTATCCACCATTATACTACTATACAGAGTACTTTCACTACCTTAAGAATCCTCTGGGCTCTGCCTGTTCACCACCCTCCAACCCTCAACTTCTGGCAACCACTGACTTTTTACGGTCGCCACAGTTTTGCCTTTTTTCAGAATGTCATATAGATGGAATCATACAGTATGTAGCCTTTCCTGACTGGGTTCTTTCACGTAATAATATGCATTTAAATTTCTTCCATATCTTTTACTGGTTTAATAGCTCATTTCTTTTTATCGCTAATATTCCATTGCCTAGATGTACTACAGTTTATTTATCCATTCACCTACTAAAGAAAATATTGGTTGCTTACATGTTTTGGCAATTATGAATAAAACTGCTTTACATATTCATGTGCAGGTTTTGTGCAGACATAAATTTTCATCTCCTTTGGGTAAATACCAAAGAGTGTGATTGCCAAAGTGTATGATAAGAGTATGTTTGGTATTATAAGAAACCATCAAACTATTTTCCAACATGGCTGTACCATTTTGCATTTCCACCAGCAACAAATCAGGGTTCTTGTTATTCTACATCCTGGACAAATTTTGGTGTTTTCAGTGTTCTGGACTTTGGGCATTCTAATCAGTTTGTAGTGGTATCTCATCGTTATTTGCATTTGCATTTAGCTAATGACATATGATGTGGAGCATCTTTTCATGCCCTTATTTGCCATCTTTATATATTCCTTGATGAGGTATCTGTTAAGATGTTTGGCTCACTCTTTTCATAAGGTTATTTGTTTCCTTATTGTTGAGTTTAATTTACTTTTTAGTTAAATTTTTAATGTGTAATTTTTAAAGAAAGTATTAACCATGTTAGAGGAAAGAATAAATTATCTTTCTATTGTCTCTATATAAAATATTATAGACTACTCTCATATGCAAAAATGATAAAAAATATGCAGTAAAATATTTTAAAAATTAATGTTTTGAGTAGATGATTCTTAAAAATACTAAGTTATCTCTATAGATTTTACAATTTTGTAGTACTTTTCAGCCTTTAAAATTTTATAATTTGCTGTAATTTCTTCTAAAGAAATACTTCGTTACCTTTTTTGAAATTATAACTTTTACTAATTTTCTTAAAGAAAGTTCTCCAAACTCTATAAGCTTCGGTCCTCAAAAAGTCAGTCTGTAAACTTGGTAGTACCATTTACCAGAATTGGAACACTGAGCAAGATATTAAAGGGCTTTGAGAATGTAAGGTACTACCTAAATGTAAAGTCTTACTATTTTTATGTTTCCTTTCCAAAAGGCACTGAATGTATCCCCAATGTTTAATTGTGTATAGTGACTGAAAAGTCACAACTTACCCAGCTCTTAAAGGACAAGCGCTCACTTTGGCTGTCAAAGATCCCACTTCTGTTCCTGGGGACTTCATAAGTGTACTAGGCTACACAGTGGAAAGGGGAAAGTACAAATAGGACTGACAAAATCTTGGGACACAAGCAGCTATCAGTTTTGTCAGAATGCCACAAACAATGGTCAAAGAGCTCTCCCTGGGAACTCCTCCCAGCTGTGCAAGAGGAGCCAGTGTAGACACAAAGCACTGCTGTAACAAGATGCCCTCATAAGTAGCTTCCTTTAAAGATCCGTCCAAAAAGCAAAACCTTATAAGAATATGAAGCTGCCACCTAAATAACATTCATTCTGTTTAGTTTTAATAAATGAATAGCTCTTTTCTTGGCATACAAATGTAGGATACCAAGAAGAATTTGAGTTATGTTGTACCAAACGGATTATGCATAGGACATATAGAACTAAAGGTTTTGTATATGATTCAATATTTTACTCGAATATAGTAACTAGTATCTAATGTGTTCTTTGGGTCATAGAGTTTAGCCAACTTAGTTTTAATATTCCAAACAAGCCTGCATTTTCAAATTGTCTTCAGAAAATAAGTAAGTACTTCAAAGAAATGACCAACAATCTAGATTCAGATGGGGAAAATCTTCCCAGTTATTATAAAAAGAAACCCCAGATTCCATTAAAATGCACATGGGGAACCAGATTTATGCCCAGGAATAGGAAGTACTAGGACAATTGAGTAAAAAACATCCATAGGTGTAAAGTCTATATTTCTATCAAATCACTTCAAAATATCCAGACATATGCATTTGTCTAAATTAGCCAAACTATGACAATGTCTTTTAAATACATGATAAAGTCTTCTGTTAAACATATGTATCATTTCATAATGGACTTAGGCTTTTAATTTTAAAACAAAGATTTTAAATATTGAAATCTACAAGAGAGACAACATTAAATTATTAAAATCTGTGGATAATTTAAGAGAGAAGACAATGCCCCCTTTCTCAGTAAATATCAAGTAAGAGGGTGATCTATGACATCATTATAAAGTTGTGGAGCATGAGCTATCGTTAGGTAAATTTTCACTTTATTTATTTATTTATTTTGGTCTGTTTCTGTCGTATTTTACTACAAGGTCCCAGAATCTTTCAAATATTTCAATTTCTGAAAATATCAAAATACTATGCATGGGCTTTTCCATCAGCTTTATTGTTCTAAACCTTTGTTTTAAAAATATTATCCCCTACTTTTTTCCTTCGTTATGGGATAATTGTAATATGGATTTTCTGGCAGAGCACCTCTGCTACCAAATCAAGGTTCCATATGTCTCCAAGGGTTGACAAACACAGGAGGCGTCAGAACATGAATGTTGCAGATATTATGAGAATATTTCTTGAGAATAAGAAAATATAAAATTTTATGGAAGTTCCAGACTTTATTGAGAAGTTCACTTTTCCATTAAGTGTTTTTTCTACTCAGACTTAGGGAATTATGACTTTGGTTGAATTCCATAGCTCAACAGTGTATTTTTAAGTAACTCATTGTGATGAAAATGTCATTGGCATCTGCCTCTAGTTTATCTCCGCTTCAGCTTACATTAGGAGAAGTATGCCTGGGAATTCCCTGGTGGTCCAGGGGTTAGGACTCCACCGCTTTCACTGCCCAGGGCGTGGGTTCAATCCCTGGTTGGGGAACTAAGATCCCGCAAGCTGTGTGGCACAGCCAAATAAATAAATAGATAAAAATAAAAATGTTTAAAAATAAGAGAAGTATGCCTTACATCAGCTCAAACTAACATAATACACACTTCTGTACCTACAGTCAGGGTATCTGGGGGAGAACATGTGATAGAGCAGAAAGTACATTGTCTACCACAGAGTCAGACCTAATCTTCAGTTAGAATTGTTTACCTTTATACATAGATTGGCATGCCTCCATTGTATAACAGACAAACTTTACAACCTGAGTTCCTTAAACAATATTGAAAACGTTCTCTTCTTATTTTTTGTTTTATTGTTCTGTTACCGAACATTTCTTTCAGGTTCTTGACCCAATTTGAAATTCCTTGAACATATGTTAATTCACATCATCTTCTAGATCCTTTAGAATTTCAGAAATTGAAGATGAACCTCTAAACTCCAAATTTTGATCAGATGAACAAGGGTAACTAAGGCAATAGGAACAAAAAGTTGGACCTCTTCCAAATCCCAACACCTCGGCCAGTTCCCCACATTCACATTAAATCCTCAGCAAGTTTTCTAAGGTGATAAACACACTTCCCATAGAAAAGACAACCTTGGTGCTCAGGAGAAGTTGACCTACAATAACTGTTATCATATTTCCACTCAGGGAAGCTTCTGTCTTTATTTTAAACCTGACATTTTAGAGTGCAAATGAAATGATGAAGAAAAAGTAAAATATTTGCTCTCTTTTACTGGCCACAGTCAGAAATTATTGTTCTTGCTAAGCACCAAGAATCAAGGTATTGGAACCAAAATAAAAATTAATATAACAAAAAAGACAATGAAAATAAATTTTTTAATTAAAAAAATTAAATTCACGCCTTAGTCACAGAGATCTACTGGGAAATTTGCATCTTGCTTAATTAGTTTTGGTAAAAATCTTAATATCATCAACTTATTTTGTGAGTGCAGTCAGCTCATGCCCAGATCAGAAATTTAGGAGAACCTACGCCACACTGTCCAGTATAAATATGTCATTCACTTAGCTGGAACCAAACTTCCCACTGTGTCCCTCCCCCAATGCAAAATCTCTGTAACGTTTCCAAACAGCCATGTGAATAAGATAGGTCCTTCTACCAACACACACCCACAAATAAATGAGAATATAATAATGCTTTGCAGAAATGGATTTCTTTCCCTCCAAATTAGTAGGGAGGAAAAAAAATATCAGTTTGTATGAGTGTGTGCCCTGTCTTAAATTTTGAACCAGAGTGTAAGGAAACAGATTGGTTCTATCTACCATCAGAAGCATTCATCAGAATTAAGATCCTAGAATTATAGACCTGAAAGCCTCCTCACGAGGTCACCAAGCCCAGACTCTGCCCTATTAATTTAAGGGAAGTCCAACATATGCCCCAGCATGCACTGTGATGTATAATTTGAAGTTGACATAGTATCGATTTCTGGAAAACTGTGAGTAAATGACCTTACCATTTTCTGCCTTGGTATCACATCTGTAAAATGAGGACAAGAATAACTGTCTCCATGAGGCACTGCAAACTGCTCAAAGATTCACAAAAGAAAAGGCATATTGATAAATTAATGTAATAGATTAATTTATGACTGATAAATTTAGAAGAGCAAAATGAACACTTAAAATGTACCAAGCATACTTAGTTTGCTTTTCAGCAACAAACAAACAAAACTAAATTTAGAAAAATATAAAAATAATATTCAGAAGAGAATACATGGAAAGAGTCTCCTCGGTATGTTATTTCTGGATCCAACTATGAATTGCTTTTTCTGTCTTCTTTATGTTTCTAATTTCAGAATATTCAACAGAATAATAGGTTTCCTGTTACAGATCCAATAACAATGTTAAAAATAACACTGAATATTGTAGACATTTGAAGGTTGATACTGAGAATATCGATTAGCCAATAATTGGCAAATAAAGAGGGTTTTTCCTTAGAAAGAACATGGTTGTGAATCAAAAGGAGCATCTCTTGAAAAATGATGTCTTGATACTTAATCCAATTTTGCAGCTTCCTTCCCCCGCTGAAAAAATTGCCCTAACGGATAGCTGAGCATCCCTTGCTGGTCAGCATCAAAGTTGTCACCATGAGCCCAGAGCAAAAAGAACTGCTTCTGATCCTTTGGGTTCCCTGCCAAAGGAGAGAGGGCACAGCTCTCTGGCAGACCTGAATGGGAAACATCTTTTCAGATTCAGAGCTTTCCCTTAGCGAAAGAGTTAAAGCCTCTTAAGGCTTGATTTTAACTTCAGCCACTTAAGTGCACCAAAATGAAAAAAAGAAAAGAAAGAATGACGTGTCTTTGTATCACATTTCCAAAAGCCAAGGGGGAAGAATTCTATAACCTCTGTGAATACAGGTAATATGAGAGGATAGACAGGTAGATATATTAATATTCTCCCTTCCTCAGGCGCCAGAGAAGATGATTACTGTTATATCCATCATAGTTTGCTGTTCTTTAAATATCAAATGACTTTGTGAGGTCTAAACTCTGTGAAACATGGACATTGATTCTTTAAGTAGATGTGCTATCTAGGTAGTAACCGTATCTAGAAAGAACTCATTTACTAAAAAGTAATAACTATAGGATGCCTCCCCTCACACCTCCTCACCCCCCTTAAATGTAAATACTATTCAACACTTTAATAACTCTAAGTCCAAGGTGATCAGAGTAATGGCCCATGAGCAATCTGATTCATGCCCCAAAAACATTTCGAATAAAAACCGCTTTACAACTTAATTCCAAGGCACCATGTAGTTACGTGTGGCTACTCGATACCCTCTCCTAGGATAGGCATCACTGATCAATCACAAAACGTGCCTCACTGCAAAGTGTCCCCCCCACCCCACCAAACACACCTGCCATCACCCAAAGGCCTTGTGAGTTTTCATTTTTTCTCCATTTAGCATTCTGGGTAACTATATTCATCTCCAAGGTGGTTTGTAAGGGAAAACCAGTTTGGACCTCATGAAGCTTCTTGACCATCACAGCACTTGGTCCAGGTGAAATCTAGGAGGTTCTTTATGTCCTTCAAAGGAATCATCAATTTTGCATGTTCTATAGACATTTTTTCCTTCTAATGTCCTTCGGATAGAATGCTGACCCAGTGTATTGGTTTTCTAGGGCTGTCATAACAAAATACCACAGACTGGGTGGCTTAAACAAAAGAAATGTATTTTCTCACAGTTCTGGAGGCTAGAAGACCAAGATCAAGGTGTTGGCAGGGTTCGTTTCTTCTGTGGCTTCTCTCCTTGGCCATCTTCTTCTTCTGCCTTCGCATGGTCTTCCCTCTGTGTATGTCTGTGTCCAAATTTCCTCTTCTCATAAGGTCACCAGTCATATTGTATTAGAGTCCATCCTAATGACGTCATTTTAACTTAATTATCTCTTTAAAGACCTTTCCTCCAAATATAGTTATACTCTAGCGTTTTTAGAGGTTAGAACTTCATATAAATTTTGGGAAACATACCTCAGCAGGTAATACCCACATTACATGAAACTGAGGTTTTCTTCAAATTTAAGCCAAATTTCACAAAATTATCAAGGATTTGCCTTTATATTTCAAAAGATTATGCATTTTCATTGATACAACAGTATTCTTTCAGTCAGCTGCATCATCATGGTGTGGCATCTATGATAAATTACATATTTAAATATTTGTATTATTCCTTTCCTTTTGTGATTTTTCAAGATGATGTTAAGGTTTGCAATTTTCTTGGCAAGTTGATTCAGAGTCCTATATGGCATTCACCTTTGACTTTGAATTTCTGCCTCTAAAGTTTCTTCTCTCTTCCTGCTGTTCTCATCTTTCCATGTATCTAGTTTCAGAATAATTTAAACTGTTGCAAACCAATCTTCATCTGTCCACTCTTTTTTCCATCTTGATTTTATGCCTTGATATTTATCAGTGTTACTAATAATCTCTCTTCTTAAAATCATGTATTCAATAAGCAAAATCTTTTAGGGATATAAAATACTATTTCCTGAGAACACAGACTATGTATTGATGTGTTTTCACATTTTCCTACACATCATTTAACCAGAAAAGTTATATTCCTTTTGACCATAAAAGAATGCATATTCACAATGAAAAATAATAACAAAAGGAGCTTATTATTTGCCTTTTAATAGAGGGAATTTATTCAATGCATTAGCTATATTCATTCTTTAACCTCTCAGCAGAATTTCATGAAAAGTTAAAGGTGACATTTTCCTATAAGTTTGTGAATTTCTTTAATTAGAGATAAAAGAAGGGAAGCATTTGGAAAACACCCATATAAGAACTTCCAAACTAGTGAAAAATCAAAGCTACCATAACTAGAGCATCACATATCCAGACAAACCTATAACCTGGGAACTTAAAGTAACAATTAATTGAATACTTAGCTGAGACTTAAAGCAACTTTTAAAATTAGATATTCTAATAACATATCAAAAAGACCACATGATTGGCATTGCAAAATATATTTTATTGCACTGCTTCTTCTTAGAAGCAATTCCTTTTGTACTGAATCAACTCAGTAGCAGAAGATATGTAAATATTTAGTAGTCTCTCAAACGGACAAGTAGATACAGAGTAGTTTGAATATCCACCCATTGAAAATTTCTTTAAAAATTCAATTGGTTACTCTTATTCGTTATTTTTTTTAGCAGATAATCGATTGTTAAAAGTTCACTCTCCCACTTGTGAAGTAGTTTTTAATCCTTTCCTGCCATCAATATCCAACACACACAAATGTACTAGAACCCCTGAATATTTGTCAGAAAAACAAAATGCAATCTTTTCCTGAGTCACCTTGTACTTGCACTGACAGATTGACTCACAGTTAGACTTGGTGCTTTACGGTTTTGTTGGCCAGACTTCCATCTGCACGACTGTTTGGAGTATAAGAATATCCCTGCCTTGGCCACTGTTCTTTTCAGACCAGCTTTAATTGTTCAGAGCCCTTTATTTAACCTTGATACAAAAAGAAGTCATTCCTAGGCATTTTGCTTTTTACCAAATAAAACGTTATTAAATATGTGCTTGCATGTCTATGGGTATGCAATTGGAATAGCCCAGAAGCAATGCCAAAAGGAAGAATCACAACACAAGTTTGAACAGCAAGTGTCTTTGACTTATTGCTGTGATTATACTAATTGCTCATCTACTTGGTGGGAGGTTGCAGGAAGCTGTTTTGAAGTAATCAAGCTGAGATAGGTCCTTCTTTTTGTAATAATTCTGGAAATTCTTATATCCCAAAAAGACTTAATTGCATTTTTCTTCTTTTAAAAATAGACTCATTCTTCCTTCTTCTCACTCTTTCCATTGTCTCAATCCAATAATACATACTTGATAGCTTCTTAGTTATTATAAGAATAAGCATACACTCTGCTTCATTTCACAGATCTAAACACAAAGCCCTCAATATTCATTAATAGATTTGAGGTGCAATACAAATCCTACAAAATAATAATAATCACTTAAGTAATCTCTCATAGAGGGTAAATTTTATGTGCCTATCATTCTTATGAAAGTATATCTGCGTTATGAGAAAAGACAATGATGGCCTTAGCTCAAGGCTTGGATCCTTATTTATTGAGTCAATATTTTAATATTATGATTAACATTATAGTATCATTTAATAGTACAGAATCAACAGACATGAGTCTTTCTTAGCACCACATATGGTCTTAACTACTTTACTTTAATTTGTTCTGGGTAAGAAATGTTTTAAAAAAATTCAAAGGTTAATAAAATGTATTGATCTTGGAACTATATGGGAGCCTTGATATAAAGCTCTTTATTGTACGTGCTACTCAGCTCTCCCATACACACTTTTCTTTTGCTCTTCCACCCTCATGAACAAAAGTCACATTGTGATCTGGTAAGAGCATGTAAGGGCTTTCGAGTCACTCAAATCCAAGTACTCCAGCTGTGTTATTTCCTAGCTCTATGGATCTTGAGCTCCACTGAGCCACAGTTTACAAACAGTGTAAATTGGATATTAATACCTACTTCAGAGTTGTTGTGCGAAGTAAATAACGATCATACAAAATATGTACAACACAAAGAGGCACTAAAATTTACAGTGACTTTCCTTTTCCATGAATATGAATATTCCAGAAATAGGGATCATATAAATATATAAATAACTAGATAAATAACTGACAAATCACTGTAAATTATTTGGAGATAAACGTGAGCACACTGCAAACTGCAAAATTAATACTTAGTATCTTTTAGACGATGTTTTTAAGCTAAGAAGAATGTATCATTAACATAAGATTCTGGAACACGATTTTGTAATATTTAAAAGTTCTTATTGGTCACTGAGTATTTTCTAAGTGCTAAGTAACAATAATAATATAGCATGATTCAACTCTGTAAGATGACTGAATGATG
This sequence comes from Balaenoptera acutorostrata, assembly GCF_949987535.1. Taxonomy (NCBI): domain Eukaryota; kingdom Metazoa; phylum Chordata; class Mammalia; order Artiodactyla; family Balaenopteridae; genus Balaenoptera; species Balaenoptera acutorostrata. The sequence continues at coordinate 24,671,576 of NC_080077.1, forward strand.
AAATAATCATAAAAATTGAAGACCTCTGTTCACGTTATGAAGGACTTTGGGTGGCATTGTAAATAAGGGCTGGAAAACATCTTGGACTCAAATAGCAATCAAGATCAGGGGAGCATCATTTTGGGGGATGTTAAAATAATTATGAGATTGAATATGAAAATCATAATGCCCGGTTTTTTCAGACAAATGTAATAGATGCCGTAAATAAGACACTTGTGATTGAGAAAAAGAAGATCAAAATAAAAATCCAGGTCCTTGAATCATGACAAGTCAGTGTAATAGTGTGTTTTATATTGGAGGGACAATTCCATATGTCGGTAGGTCAGATCTGTCAGGCCCACTGGCAGGCCATCCTGCTGTGCTTATCCTGAGTGTGACACACATCATGCAGGGATTAGGATGTATAGAAACCAGGAATATTTCCATTACATGGCATGGTCATGGGAATGGCAGACCCTGGCTGCTGTTGACAGTCAGTGACGGTATGAGCTGGCCTTCTGGAATGGTAGCAGCAGAAAAGTCAGTCAACATATTTTAACCTTCAGAGTTATTCAAGCACATTCTGATCTCACCAAATGGGCTGATAAGGGTGAAGTACAAACTTGGCGTCCAACAGCTGTTTCCAAACAACCAATGGGAGGCGGGGCAAAAGATTGCTTTTTTCTGTTTTTAGATACAGTCAGTGCCTTTCAAGGCTAAGACTTCAACAGCAATTTTTCCATTGCATAAAACACAAAGAGCTATCCTTTTAAATATATCAGCACACAGCAGGGCAATGGGAAAAAAAAGAAGAAGAAGAAAAGAAAGAATAACTTAAATGCTATGGGGTGAAACCAACCAGGATCTGAGGCCAAAGCACTCTGTGAACATTAGATTATGCAGTTGATTCCATTCTAATTCAAGTCAAGCTGGTTCAATGTTTCACTTACAATCTTTTGTCCTTTTTCGCTTATTCCTTATCGTGAAATCTGATCTATTTGTAGGTTTAAAGCAGGGGACAGGGGAAAGGCTGTCATAACCTTAGTATTATAGGGGATTGCACTAAATGTGGGAGTGAGAGCAATAATTCTACAGCTTCCTACTTGGAAATGGTCCCAGCTTGAAGAAATAAAAATAGAAGTGTCTGAATGCAACTAAAAAGCTCAGCCACATGGAATTAAAATGCCAGTTCCCTTCAGCCTTTCTTTTTTTTTTTTCCAGTCATCAGAATTTCAAAGCCCACAAATTAAAAAGCTCTTGCAGTCAGTGTCTTTTTTGGTAACCCATCACTTGAAGTTACATTGATCCAAAATGACTGCATATACAGTATGCAGTACACTACAGGTATTTATACTGCATACACAGCATATAGTAGTTTGAACCTGATTACTCTCATTTCTTTAAAACAATTATCAGGTTTTAAAATGTAAATAAATAAATACATATGCCTAAGGGGCACTGAAACTCCAGGATAGTAATTGGTTAGCAGATGGTCATCCTTCTGATTCCAGAATACACTTATATTAACGTTTTTTACCTTCTAAATAAACACAACAATTCAAATTGAAATAAGAAAAAAAATATTCCTAATGTTTTACCAATCTCTGTTTCTAATTTGCCCAAGGGCTGTGTTTAGCATATTTTCAGTATCATATATTCAAAGTAGAAGAACTGGAAACAAAAAACAGATTTAGGAAACCAAGAGTTACTACTCGCATGAGACGATAATTTGGCGTAGCTCATGATCAGTATATACCTTAATTGTTTTTATGAATACTTCCATGTTTTAACTGCTGTCTTCTGAATAATAAATATGTTTGATCATCTCAGAAAAAAGGAATTTCTCTTTCTCTCCAATATACATTGGTGTGTTTTGCCTGAATAGGATTTCTTTAAAATTAAGGGGAGCTCTTTGTTTAAAAGAGGTATTTAGGGTGCAAGGAGTAACAAGAATTTGACCCAGGCCATTTTAAACCCATGTTTAGCCAGTCTTCATCATTTTCCCCTCTAACATATGAATATAGTTTCCAAAACCACAAACCTCACAAGTGTTTAGATTCCAGACTTGTAAACAGGTTTGATTTCCTTTTATTGAGCGTCTTCCTTCCTCATCCCTTATTGCATTCAGCTGGCTCTAATTCCTTTTCATGTACTTAAAGAAATAAAATATTTTGTCTGAATTAAGAATAATCATGTGTTTGAGAAGATCAATCGTGAAACAACAGAAAAGTGAATTGTTTTCAATGGATCTGTTTACAGTGACTGAGCAACTAGGGTTTAGATGAATAAATAAAAAGACCAGTAATTTTATTGAATTATATTGTTCAATTTCAATTGTGTCTCTTAACATAAACAGCTCAGTGATTTATGTATTATTGAATATTCGAGGAGTGTGTCTGTAATGAATATGTTTATGAATGACCCTTTGAGAGTAAATCAATGTTAGAAAGAGACCTTTGTTGATTTGGAGTATAGATGATTGCAAATCAAACTTTAAAATGTCCACATTTTAACACTGAGTACTTTAAAACTTAAGAGGGGAAATAAAAGTATCCGAAAAGCAAAAGAGCCAATGATTTACAGGAAAAACAAAAAAGAAAGAAAGAAGAATTCTTATTAACCTTTCTCAGCATCCAAGGTCATTATTTGGAAGCATCCTTAAGAACAACATCATGACCTAGTCAAATACACTAGTGTCTTATCCCAAACTTGCTTTTCTTTTTAAATTATGCAATTATTAACAGTCAGCAAATCCACTTGTAATTCTACTCAATAGATCAACTATCTCTGTGAAAAACGCCACTCTCCACAAACTAATGAACTGCATTTTCTCTTGAGCTTCATAGATGTCCAAATACCTCAACTGATTGACAAGGCAAGGAATCAACATCTTTTTTATGGATATCCAGTTGCAGAATCCCTCACATCTTCATCCTTTTATCTTTTATAAAATTCATGATTTCCTTCAGTTGCTCTATTTTCTCAGTGCCTGTGACTTGGTCCAACACACTAATAAATCCTGGATATGTATTTTCCATAATCCATGGAACAGCTGCTTATAAACCCCACACATAAATGAGATGCTTCCATAATAACCAAGTAGGGGAATGCCTAGAAAACTCAACCGACTGTTATCCTCAATCATGAGGATGTAAAATCTGTTGCTACAGCTCACGGTTGGACAAGTGATGTCTTTCTGACAAAGTGCTGAAATATGATCTCTCTTTTGATATCTCTCTTCCTTCTCATCTCTTCCTAATGTTATCTCTTCCCAGATTCCGTACTTAATCTCTTTTCTTTCTATACATCCACATATTCAAAAACATCATTCAATCATATGTATACAACCCCTAAATTGGTATGTGAAGACTAAATTTTCTCAAGCTTATTTCTATCTTATGCTTTCAACTGCCTGCTGCTTTTCTCCCAAATCAACATTTTTAAAGCAAGTTATTTTTCCTGACTTCTCTATTTCTATAAATTTGCCAAAATTCTCCTAGTTAGCTCAAAACACAGAGCTGTCTTCTATTTCCTCTATCAATCTATTTCCTCCATCACCTTACATTTACATTTTTCTTCATGATATGCAGAGTCTTTTTTAATTTACATGCTTTTATTTCATTGTAATAATAAACATGTGAGGTAAGGGAGAAATAATGGCCTAGGAACTTGCTAATCAGAGTCTGGTTCATGGACCAGCTGCATGGGTATCACCTGGAAACTTGTTTCTAACAAAATGCAGAAATTCAGTCCACATTCCAGACCAGCTGGATCAGAATCTGTATTCTAACAAGATTCCAAGGAAATGCTGCATTATAGTATTTTTAGCATTGTCCTAAGAAACATAATAGATTTGCTAGACTTATCACAGTCAGTAAGTGGCAGAACCAAGCCTTAATGCAGTGCTATTCAAAATGTGGTCCTCAGATCAGCACATCAGCATCAAGTGGGAACTTTCTCAAAATGCAAATTCTTGGGTCTTACCTCAGATCGCTAAATCTCTGGAGGTGGGACCAAGGAATCAGCATGATTACAAGTTCTCCAAATGATTCTTACACATGTCATAGTATGAGAAGAAATACTCTAATCCGCTATATGTCTCCTAAATTCAACTAGGTGTCTGCTTATCTCTCATCATTCTGTCCTTTTTATGTTCTTACCTCCCAGAGCTAACTCATTCCCATTTGAGATATAAGCCAATAGCCATCTTATCCTTCTTTAACCAACTGCATTCCTCTCTTAATTACTCATTATTCATTCATTCATATTTCAGTGTCTCAGATAATGGGTTCATTGCAAAAATGCCAATGGCTCTCCGCTACCTCGTAAACAAGGCAATTCTCTTCATTGCCCTTCATGAACCTCCTGTGTATCCTCAAACCCTCTGTCCTTATATCTCCTACTATTGCTCTGCATAAGGCTTTACTCCAGATAAAATATCAGAAGGAAAAATCCAAGAAAATATACTAATACAGCAAAGGATATAGCTTTAGGTGAGAACTCTGTCTCCAGCAGCAAGAACTGAGATGGTGTTGAGTCAAGGTCTCTGCAGCGTTCTCTCTGCCCAGGGCCAAAATTTATCTTATAAAACTGTTGGATTTGAACCCCCTGGCAAAAGAAAGTGAGCTGAATGTTTGATAAGGAAACATGGGCCAAGGTAGTGTCTCAGTTTGGAGGGAGTTTTTGAATGGCTCACAGTCATTTGGTATAAAGCCACACAGGTGAAGAATCTTAGACTACAGATGGGGATCCACTTTCCACTAAGTGTTGGGAATGTACTAGGCTTTAGAGACCTTCAAATGACCCGTACCCTGTTATGAATGAGATAATGAGCTCTACTGAGATTAAGGATCTTACACTAAATCCAGTGTCTTGCCTGCAACAGGATGAGATATTCTGATGCTCATTGAGGACTTTATACTACACCTTAAAAATTATCAGTGGAGTTTCAAGAAAAATCTACACTGAGTTCCCACATCCAGTGATTATATTTAATTGACCTATAGTGAAGACAGGTCATTTTGTTTTATTTTATTATTTTATTTTAATTTCCCCAAGTAATTATAATGTGTAGTCAGGTTTGAGAACCGCCGCACTGTGCAGTGACCCTCATACCGCATCACCTCGGATCCTGTGAAATGGCAGACTGCTACAGCACGTCTGGGATGGAGCCCAGTGAGTCTGCATTCCTAGCAGTTTCCGCAGGTGATGCTAAGGCTGCTGGCTCACAAACCACACCTTGAATAACAAGACGCTGCAGGACTTCCGCTTCTGCTTTCTTTCCCCTGCCCTCCAAATGACTTCCTTCTTTGTGCATAAACATGGAATCATCCCTTTAAAAGTCTCCCCTTACATCTTACAAGGTTTCCCGTTCATTTAACAAATATCTGAGTTCCTACTCTGTGCCAGACTTCATTATAAATAGTGTCTGAAGACACTAATAAATTATCACAATCAACTTCTTTAAAAATAAATGATAATAAAATGTAAAAATGCAAATCAAAACCACAATGAGATATCACCTCACACCTGTTAAAATGGCTATCATCAAAAAGAACACAAATAACAAATGTTGGCGAGGATGTGGAGAAAGGGAACCCTCCTACGCTGTTGGCGGGAATGTAAATTGGTGCAGCCACTGTGGAGAACAGTATGGAGGTTTCTCAAAAAACTAAAAATAGAGCTGTCATATGACCCAGCAAGTCCACTCCTCGGTATATATCTGAAAAAAACAAAACACCAATCCAAAAAGATACATCACCCCAATGTTCATAGTAGCATTATAATTACCAATGTATGGAAGCAACTTAAGTGCCCATCAACAGATGAATGGATAAAGAAGATGTGAGATAGATATAGATATAGATATATATAATGAAATACTACTCAGCCATAAAAAAAATGAAATTTTGCCATTTGCAGCAACATGGATGGATTTGGAGGGCATTATGCTAACTAAGTCAGACAGAGAAAAACAAATACTATATGATATCACTTATATGTGGAATCTAAAAAATACAACAAACTAGCAAATAAAACAACAAAGAAGCAGACTCATAGATATAGAGAACAAACTAGAGGTTACCAGTGGGGAGAGAAAAAGGGGGAGGAGCAATGGAATGGCAGTGGATAAAAAAGGGGTTATTATGGGATTATACGAAATCATGTGTGTGACACTTTTAAAAATTGTGAAGCACTATAGAATTTAAAGAACCTTTCATTCAATAAAAAATAAATAAAAATTTTAAAATAAAAATAAATAAATGACTAAAAATCAAGTTTTTCAAAACAGGAAATGATATCAGCATACTACCTTGAAGATGTACAGACCCAGGGTTGTCCTGGAAATGAGCAACGAGGCAAAAGGAAGAGGTGTGATAGGGTGTGGGGATTATGCAACACAGGGGAAAGAACAGAATCCTGAGGAGTGTGGAACTGAGTCCCTGTTACCTCCTTTTAAACAAGGACAATGATAGTGGCAACTTTACACAACTGTTGTGAGTCAGTGAGAGCATGCATTTAACAGTGCTTTGTAAGCAGAAATGTGTTATATTATTCTCATAAACTGGCTCTTGCCCTTGAAATCCTGAGAAAATTTTCCAAAAGATTAACTTCTCATTTATGTGTAATTCCTCACAAATAAGTTCTGCAAATATCTCTTTACCACTTAACAGCTTTATAAACTTCATATAAAATTTTTGAAATAGTAGGAGAAAAATCAGTAATGACAAAGCTAATATATCTTTTCCTATAGTAAATCCTTCATAAATATTCAGATTAGATATGCAGACCTTTAAGTATATTCCAAGTGAGTTCTTTATACTTTTTAGAGAAGCTATAATAACTTCAAAGCAGTAAGGGGAGGTAACAAAATATGCAAAGCCCTACCATATATACAGTTCTAAAATACGTACTTATGAAAAGATCATCTCTCTCACTAGGGCACATGTATCCTATTAAGAAAAATCCTTTACAAGTGGTTTCTTTACATCTCGTTCTTATAAAGAAAAGGGGATTGCCATCATACCCATCAAAAAACAGGATGCTTCTTGTTTTATAGATCATACAGATTTTGTGTGATTCTATTCTTCTCTTCAGTCTGAGAAATTCTCCAATATGCAAAGTTTATCAGAAACTGTAACAAGTTTAGGTCATTTCCCGTTTCTCCAACTTTAGCAACAAAAGATAAAATTTAAGGAAATATTTTTAAATGCTCATGTTTTAGTAAAAGTTAACTCTAGTTGTTCATACACAATTTCAAATTTGCACTGATTTTTCTCATCCTTATGCAAATTTTGACTACATTTGCTTAACCATTCTTTTAAAACAAACTTTGGCTTTAACTCTTCTAAAAAAATGCCAAACACGACAAATTCTAATGTCTACCAGGGTCTTGCTAAAACCCAACTGGATACTTCTGTCTGCTATTTTACAGTTTCAACTGAGGGCACGTGGGTGCTTTTTTAAGATTTTCATGCTTAGTCTTTATGTTTTGATGAAATCAATACAGTTCTGCTATGTGATTTTTTTTTAAAATTACTGCTGACAAGTAAATGTTTCATTCTCTCTCCTTAAAAACTAGTCTCAAAATACACAAACAAATAGTAATGGAAGAGTAAGAAAAATACAAGAACAAACAGCTCTGAAAAAGACAGGTGGCAATAAAAGTTGCACATATCACTGTACTGTGATTAGTTTGAGAGGCATAATGTTTATGAATGAGAAACATGTTTTTGCTACTGATCAAATTCAAATATTCTAGAGACTTGGAATTACAAACATTTGCTTCTCTGCCTGCCAGGGGGCAAATACAGGCAACAGCTAGAGAATAATTAGTAGAAATATGACGCCAGGGAGTAACATCAAATATTATTAGTGAAAATGACAAAAATGCAAAATGTGAAAACTCAATATATGGTCAGGAAGGCACAAGTGGAAAAGATTTTGAAAAAGGTTAGATTGTGATTCAAGGAACGTTCATCTAGAAATAGTATCTCAAAAAATTATTCCAACATATATGGAATCCATTGCATCTCCACAGATCAGAATAAATTTTCCTTTTTCCTGTGATGGTGAATCATAATAGTTTTACAATAAGGTTTAAAAATTCACTCAGGTAACAAATGATTTGGAATAATGAATTCTAGATTTCATCATTTTGCCATCAGTCACCCTGAAGATGAAAGTGAGAAAGTTGGTAGTTGTATATCGTCTTCCCAATTCATAGCATCAGTATCCCACACAATGGGTGCTGAGGGAAACAAATTGGCATTATCTTCCCATGCTTCCTAGCACTATGGAATTAAAGGAGTGAATCGTTAAGATGAGATATTGGTCATTCATTTACATGATACTTTGATAGGAAGGAGATGTGAAATTCCTACCTTCTCTAAAATGTCCTTCCTGCCTAATATAACCTGTCATGGGTATGAATACTCTTGGTTCAAACAGAAAAGTCTGAGAGGCTATGAATATATCCTTTATTACCTGGAAGGGAATAAAATCCCTGGAAGTCTCCTCTAGTCTTATTTCATTAGTTTAAAGATGTAGATTAATGTAATAAATTAACTAATTTTTACTTTAGTTCAGTACTGGCCCTAAAGACAAAAGTTACGAAGTAATGTTGATTGGAGACAAAGTGATGAGGACCCATGCAGATAGCAACAATCAGCCTGACAGAATGAGAGACAAAAGTGAGGGTGTCAAATGTGGTTAGGAAGAGCTGTGAATGGAACAGGGTACAGATAGCCAGTAGAGAGAGGGAACATCCCTTATTCATTGAACAATTTTTTACTGAAGAGCTCTATAATATTTTGTCCTCCCCAAATAATATCTAAGTCTTGTTGAAGTGCCACTCTATAATAAGGAGAGGATTGTTAGCTTGTTTTTCCATTAAGGGCACCACAATTTTATGAAGACAGAGATATATGGTAGACTCTTGCCATTTATGACAAATACATTTTGAAATATCCATGATTTTCCAATTTCCTAAGTATTACTTTTTTTATAACTAATCTCCTCATAAAATGCAATAAAGTTCAACTGAAAAATTTAAGCAAGCCCTTCAAACTCTTGAAGCGTCTAAGAATATAGAACTAATAAAACACATAGTTTTTTCTGACTAAAAATGATCACAAAGATTTTTTTCACTTTCTCTTCTCACTAATTCTCTAGCATTATTTTGCTATCCCTACTTCTTTGCCCGATCTGGGTCAATTTAGCAAAGAACCCTAGTGCCTAACACTTCAGGCCAGTTATGGCAATGTTTTGAACAATAAAGATGGAAAGAGGATGCCTGGTGAGAACCAAGGCTGTTTGGTCAGAGAAGCTGTGTGGAGCACATTCATGCCTCAGCAAAATGCAAATCATCTCAAGTACCATCTAACATGGACATCTTGCTGCTCGTGAAAAACGAAATACATGTTGAATCTGTAAATGCCAGCCAACAGCCTACTTTACACAGATTATGAAACACTTTATGTAAACTTTGTTATTCTCACTTCCTATCTCTCTCTTCACTGGGGAACTGGAGAAACTGGCAGCTGATGAAGGTATCTTTTTTGGATCTTCATTTCTCACGGGTGTCCCATGCAATCTTCCCCCATCAGTTTCCCATGAAATAAGTATTGCTTTTGTCATAGTGTCAAATCTTCACTGGGGATAATTTTCAGTTCCTCGTTCTTTCAGTCGCTAATTGATCAAACTGGTACTTTAAATATAGAGCCACCCCCTTTTATATTTCTAACCCAGTTTTCTTTCACCGCAAATGGCAGCTGTCAAACCTTCCTTGGTTGGACCTATCTATTTGCAAGGCATTTCGGCTTCCTCATTATGAGATGAACAATTTCTCATCAGCATCTCTTACATCTCTCCTCAGTACCACTGTCTCTCGAATATACTCTAAACTATGTTATAAGAAGAGGATTTTATATAAGCCCTGGCCACAGGGAAAAAGAGAACAAGTTCAGTTCAAACTGGAGAAAGACCACCCTCAGTGAGCCGAAATTATTCATTCTCTGATTGTTACCATCTGATACTTGAAAACCCTAACTCTGGTTGTAGTTGCCTAGTGTTTACTCTTTAATTATGTTATGCTCATTATCATGTAGTCCAGAATAGCACTAATGAGACCAGAAAACACAAATGAATTTACAAGTAATGTCTGCATTCTAGTCTAATTAATGACTAATTTCCTACATCTAAAGGTGAAAGTAAGAGCAGAGACTTCTCCTCTAACCTAGTGTATCCTCATTTAGGAAATGCAGACGAATGAAAAAGCCAGGACTTACACTTCCTGCTGCTCCTGGTCTGAGAGATGAGATAGGAGAGAGTTAGCATTGCAGGTCCATGACTGCAGGCCAGCTATGGCCACTCTGAAGCTATCTGGGTGGCCTGGGTCCCACAGAGGGGAAACTTTCCCAGTTTCATTTGCTATAAGAAATAGAGATGATTCCAAAATGCCTATAAGGCAAACTGATTTTATGTTGAACCTCCCTCAAAGGCTTCCTAGAGCTAAAAAAATTAAATCTCTTCTAGCAGCTTCGTCATCTATCTTATCACTGCAAATTTGTTTCGTTTGTGAGGAGTCCTGGATCAGAAATGGGTTCACTGAGGAAAATATCAAATAATTTTTCTTAATGCCATACATATTACTTATTGATTTTAATTTACTTCCAAGCAAAATTCCATATACCAGCCACCCTTATGATGAGGAGGAATAACTGCTGTCCATATGCTATCAGTAAAGAATTTATTGGGCTGATCCTGAATTGTACAATTTCAGCTGTAAGTCACCCTTCACCACGGAGTAGCATTATAGGATTAGCCTAAAAAGCCAGTAGAATTTTTCACTATTCACAGCAGATTTTCTGGTTTTGGAGTCCAAGTCATGATTTTGGCCTCATAACACCCTGATTTAACAACTGAGTTAAGCTGCCCAGATCTCTATGTTCTGTTGTCTCAATCTCTAAATGTATAAATATTTACATTATGCCAAGTTTCGGGTCCACATTAAAAGTGTTTACATGGGCTTCCGATTCAAGCAGAAATACTGAACCTGATGTATACCGCCATTATTTTACTTATTACCCTAAACAGTGGTTCTTTCTCTGCATGTCAATCACCTACACCTAGACTTTGACTTCACTGAGGACAAGAATAGTGCCTTACTTATTTCTCTCCCCATGGCTTGGTATGTCTCAATAATGCTTGTTAAGTGAATAATAGTTGCCAGTAAATGCTTGATGAATAAATGAATGAATGAATCAATCAATCAATGAAGAGACACTGAAGAAATATCTTCCTCACAGAATCCTCTCATGAACAGAGTACACAATTGCAAAACCAAATTAGTAGCTAACAGCTTCAACTGTGTAAAACCAAAGAGCCTCTTTGAATAGAGCAGCTTTTTATTTGGAACAGCAACATAATAGTTAAATCCATTTTATCATAAGCATTTAATTATTCATTACTATTTACTCATTTAGGGAGGTGCTGATTGTTTTCCAATTAGAAAAGAGTTCAGACTTAGGGCAGAAAAAGGGGAGAAATTTGGGTTTTTAAAAAGTAACTAACATTTTGTGCAACCACACAAACCTCTGAGCCCTATTAAAAACAGTGATAAGCAATCTTGGAAAAACATTCTCCAGTAATGGCTAGCTGGGATCTTGAAGCAAAGCAAATTGTTTTTTCTTGGCAAACCTCCCACAAGCAATAGGCAGAAAGAAATTGTTTGTTCTACACATACAAGTTCTCATGTGTATCTGCAATTCTAATGCCAAATTTGGTTCTATCTCAAAAGCCACTTAAACTGCAAAGAAAATTGCCAGAGACTTTACCAGGATAGCTAGTTGACCTTTAACAGAGGCTCCAAGGCCATCAGAATGAATTCCCATGTGTTACTGTGGTCAGTATGTAAAATCACTGTTTTCATTTGGCTAAAGATTTCTACACATTTTCTCCCCCTTTCCCTTGGCAAGAATCTTTGTTTAGTCAGGGACATCAGGTTAGCATGTAATACACAGAATAGATACTGCTTGCCCTTCAGAAACTCTGAAAGCTATTAAAATCAGATAAAAGGAAGAAAAGAAGAAATGTGCACTGGTGCATTGTGACTGATCATTGGAGGGCTTGCAGTGGCCATACCAGCTGGGCTAAGCTACAGATCAGCAAAGATCAAGAATTTGAAGCTACATTTTGAATAAGAGATAAAGTCGAACCATTGGAACTTAAGTAGACATTTCACGGGAAAACTTGTTCTATACAATAACTTGGCAGGAAAGACGAGTATGAACACATATAAGGAAGGTTCTATAAATATTCTTGAATAGTTGTGTGTGGGTTACACACACACTCTAGATTTGGTAAGAAATGGCCTTTAGCTCTTTTGATTCACAGAGATAAGGTCTGGATTCTTGAACAAACAACCCTGTGTATCTGAAGTTAAGCAAAACATGAATAACAATTTTCAGGATGTGTTACCTTTTTAAGTAATGCCTATATCTTAAAACGGATTCCATTGTCTACTTTGCATAGAAAAGAATAAGGCAACAGAGAGAGAATAAAGGCTGGAGAAAGGGCTAGAAAACAAGGGAAAACTGCCATCAGGATCTGTATAGCTGTTCAATTACATGAGTTTCCTGGGAGATCACCCAGACGTGAAGTGTAAGCAGAATTTGACAGTTTGTGTCAAGCTGCCATTTTCTTCTGACATCCATCAAACTATTCCATTCCACTTATATATACCTCTGCTTTTTCTGTGTCAGAAATCATACCCAAGAAAGAGCTTTTTAAATATTTATTTATTTATGTAGTCTATTAAATAGAGGTTTATGTGGTGATAAGGCAAGAAAAATGAGAACCAGATTGTCACCCTGTTTTCAATAATTCTTGCCAAGAAAAGGAGCAAATTAAGGAAAAGTTCTCTTAGATTTTAAAAACGTTGTTTCCTTTTTATGAGTCTCCACATTATTTTAATTCTTTTATGACATTTTCTTTCAGTATTTTTAGTTACAGGCCTTGTAGATGAAAAAACAAAGTAAGATAGAAAACAGAAAACATATTCAAAGGAAGAAAGTGAGAATATCATTACTTTGTGGTTAATAAGCCTAAGTAACAACAAAACATCCAGATAAAACATAGGTAAAAGCTTTACTGGTGACTTGTCTACATGGCATATCTTACTATTTCCAGCTATCTGAGAGTTGGCAAATTCTATGTTTGAATGTTCAGCATCATGGAGATACAATTTTTTTTCTCTATGAAAGGAAATACTTAGAAAATTATACTAATTTGTGATTGATGTTGAGACTCAAACTCTGGATTTCTACTTATTCCAGAATTAATTTTATTATCAGTTCATATTATTCTTATGTTACACACTTGTGATAGAAATTGCCCATATTTAATGTCCTGAATGTAGAGAATTTCAAGTGTTCACTGCGCTACAAAGCAGTAGCTGGTGGAGCAGGTCAGTTTTACCCTAGCTATATTAGCAGTTTGTAAATGCAATAGAATCAAACTTGCTATTGGAAGAAACTGCAGCTCTTTAGAATATGTCAGTAGTTAAGGGAGTGGAAGAAAAAAAAATTCCATGAGCTATATGCAGCAATAAGGAATGCTTAAATGTGGAACAATTCCAAGGAATGAGATCAGAAATGAAAAGAAGTAAAAAATTGTGCGAAAATATCTTCAAAAGAAAATTAAACTTCTATTCACTAGCAACCATAGTTTGCAAAAACTGATGTCTTACATACCCAAGTGACCCCACAGATTTAGCCCCTTTCCCCCAAAGCATAGCTGATTGCTAAACTTATTGCACTTTCTCTCCATGTGAACACTGATCCCATTTTATAGTGGAAGAAATACAAAAATCAGTGCTTGGATATTCACTTTGCAGTAACATTACACTAAAGATGTCACTGGACTCTTGTGTGGGATATGCTGCAAAAGTAGTCCTAGGGACCTAGTTTTTCAGTGACTCTGACTGCCACAGTGCTGCCAGCCTGCTTTCTTGTGGAGGCCACTGGATACTCCAGAATCTGCAGTTAGGGTAAAAGCAAGTAGACGATCAATGTACTATTGTTGGAGCTACCTCTGTAGGACCCCTATCTGAACCCAAGAGTGAGAAATGATAAGAATGATTGGGGTCTGAGCTCCATGCCTAGGCCTTTCAATCAAAACTGCTGAGGATCCAGATAACACAACCTTCCTCAAAGACAGCCCTGCCCCTGGTACCAACAGTAAGTGTGTTCTCCCAGACCCGGCGTCCCTGTATAACCAGTGTTCCAGATAGGCAGGGGGAAGCCCAATCTACTACTCCTGTCTATAAAAGGAACAAAAGCTTTGGGTGTTATCAAAGGAACTGTTCTTTAAAAAAAATAAAAACTCATACTTTACAAAAACTTGTTTGTTTTTTCCCCACTTTTATTGACATATAATTGACATTTAGCACTGTATAAATTTAAAGTGTGCAGCATAATGTGTTGTTAAATGATGACCATAAGTTTAATTAACACACATCATGTCATACAGATTAAAAAAAAAGAACAGAAAAAAAAATGTTTTTTCCTTGTAATGAGAACTCCTAGGATCTACTCTCTTAACTTTCAGATATAGCATACAGCAATATTAACTGTAGTCATCCTGTTGTACATTACATCCCTATACTTATCTAACTGGAAATTTGTACATTTTGACCACCTTCATCTAATTCCCCCTCCCTCTATCCTCCTTCTCTGGTAACCACAAATCTGATCTCTTTTTTATCAGTTTGAGGAAAACCTGTTCTTGTAGCCCTTCTGCTTAATATTCTGGCATCCTGCCTTGGTCCTGCACACTTAATAACATCACCTTAGACATCTGAGAGATAGCCTGGAGTACTGTATTGGCTAGGAGTAGAATTGGTTCTGGGTTCTGATCACCTGAGTTGAAATCCACTTACAAGTTATGAGTCTTTTAACAAATTACTTCTGTATATTTTAGTTTCTTCATCTGTAAAATGGGGTAGAAACTGAATCTCTCTAATAGTGTTGTTATGAAGTTAATTTAGCTAATACTCATAAAGCTTTTAGCACAGTGTCAAAAATATAGCATACGCTTGCTGAATTTTAATAATTACTCTTACTAATTCCACATTGTGAGCTACTGAGAGTTTGGACATCATACACTGTCTTTGACTTTCTCGCTTGTTCCCTCGTGACCTTAAATGGTTGGAACTGCTAGATTTGGGCCTTGGTCCCCTGTATCTATACTTTGGGGTTTCAAGCAATCAAACATGTTACAGATAGCCCAGTCATATCCCATTAGACTTCTACTCTAGGCTTACTATGTGATCCCATTCATCACCTTCTCTATTGTTTAGTTGCTCCAACAGTGAAGTGATTTGAGATTTTCTAAAAGTCCCCCAGAGCATAAACAGGTACATCGGTATTTGTACTTCCAAAATATTCTTACAGTTTTTTTTTTTTTTTTAAGGCACAAGATCCGGGCCTATTGTAGGTAGGAAGGGTTTTTTTTTGTTTTTTCTGTTTTTTAACGTTTTATTTATTTATTTATTTATTTATTTATTTATGGCTGTGTTGGGTCTTTGTTTCTGTGCAAGGGCTTTCTCTAGTTGTGGCAAGCGGGGGCCACTCTTCATCGCGGTGCGCGGGCCTCTCACCATCGCGGCCTCTCTTGTTGCGGAGCACAGGCTCCAGACGCGCAGGCTCAGTAGTTGTGGCTCACGGGCCTAGTTGCTCCGCGGCATGTGGGATCCTCCCAGACCAGGGCTCGAACCCGTGTCCCCCGCATTGGCAGGCAGACTCTCAACCACTGCGCCACCAGGGAAGCCCTTCTTATAGTTTTGAAAACACATTCCAGGCAGTACATTTTGAAATATAAGACTGTTTCAGTCATTGCTGTATATCATTGTATAATTCTGTAAATTCTAAGTAGCCTGTCCTTAAGTGCCCAAGTCATCATGTGTATAAAACTTCCAACTATTATGTCCAAACTAAAATAAAAGTCTATAAATGGAGACACAGAATCAGCTTCATGTTTAAAACGTCTAAACTAACGTGCTGTAGGAAAAAGGGAACAAATTAAGAACTGAGAGAATTTCTGCTGACAGCTTCTGGGGTCCTGTTTCAGTTGTGTGGCTTGTACACAGTTCACACAAGCAGAAAAAATCGAAGACGTCATATGCAAATTAGCTAATATTCTAAGAGGTATAATTTTAGTCTTGAACTTAGAAAGAGAGGCTTTGAACGTTTTCAAGGAATGTGATATAGATAGTTAATGGTTGGTGCCACGGGTCTGTAAATCAAGCTCCCGGTTTTCTGAGCTTGCTCTGGAGAACGAGAGTGGTTGACTGTGACCTCAGCAATGTGCTTTCCTAGTAGATGTTAAAGAGCTACAGGTCAACCTTCGTCAAGAGGAAGGGTTTGAAACTTAGAGCACTTGGAATTTTTATTAACGCTGGATGTAAATTTCTTACTGCTTGTAAGAACAAGTCATCAGTTATATACATCAGAGTGCCTGTAGCTCAGAGCTTCTAAGCAGCAAAAAAACTACTAAAGAGCAGATACATGTATAAACAAAGAGTTTAACACCTAGTGTGAGCACACATCTCATTTTGTAGTCCAACCAATAAAAGAAAAGTGGCACTCCTATCTTAAAAGCTTTATCAAAAAATGGAAAACTTGGTTCTTCTTTTACCCACTACACTAAAATAGAAGAGACTGAGGAAATGGAAGGTGATCGGATAAGCAGGAAAGAATCTACTTTCCTTTTTCCTGAACCTGCTAACCAGCTATTCCGTGGTAGAATGACAAATACTTGTATTTAAATTTTGAAATGTTTATTAATAAACTAAAGGGCTCCGACTGAAACTCATAGGAAAAGCCAGAGACTGCAAGTAGTCCTTAATGCAAAGATCAAATGTCCTGAAATCTCTTTTTATCTCATTTCCAACCCGGCATGTTTGGGAATTGCATTGCCTGCTTCAGCTCAGGAAGAATGGGCCAAGAGAATTCATATTGCCTTCCATGAACTAAGAATGCCATGTGTCCCAGAATAGTATATATTGTTAGGTGGAACATAAAATAAACCATATAGTGAAAAATAAGCTTTTTACTCCCTTTCTGTAGTTCAGCACCAACAACACAAAGCCTTAACTTCTTTCTCCTGAGCTACCGGAGAAACATATTTTGCCTTTGTCCTCCCTTGATCACTTCTCCTTTCCTCTCCTGGAAAACACTCTGTCCCATATTTGTTTTCTACAGCTAAGAAAACCCATTTCTTTCTTTATGGGAAACACACTCAGCAACTAACTCTGTGCTATAGCTTCTCCCGAGCAGTTAGAAGCCGTAAAGTTTAAGATTACCTGTTGATAAATGGAAAGGAGCAAGAGAGATGTGAGTTACTAGGGCTATGTTTTTCTTATAATTGTTTCCCACAATTGCTGAGTTTTGTATATATTCGAATGAATAGTGCATATTCTTGGGCATTTTTCATAGATGGGAAGAGGTCTATCAACTATTCAGAATTTGCTAAAGTTAGCTAAAGGATACAAATACATTGGAATCTTCTGAGAATGAGGTTTGTTCACTTACAGCAGAATGGAACACCTCTTTGGTAAGAAAGAGGCATTAGAATGCACATACACAATTGATAAGTGATACACATATTGATAGGTAATTGCGCATGCCCACTATGCTCTTAATTCCCCTGAAGTGGTCATTGGAAGTTCTTGCCTTCCTCCCTCCCTACCTCCATCCCTCTTTCTTCTTTTCTTTCTTGTCTTTAGTCATGTTTGGAATTGTTTTTCAGAATGTTTAGACTACTTTCCTCACGTTGTCACCAGCTCATTACCACAGAATTACACTTCACAAACAAGAGCGGGCTGCAGAGCCAACTTGGCTTAGCTGTGCCATCTAAGGAATTATTAAAAGGATGAGTTTCTTTCTTTTTGAAAAGACAAGCACAGTCTGATCAGGGGGCAGGCAGGGCCACTGCCTGTTTCTCTCTTCAGTGCTGCCTCACGGCCTTTTGCTCTCTTCGAGTCACTCACTGATGAAGTGAATAGCAGCAGTGCTGTTTTTCCACTCGGAACCAAGATCCCATGTGCCTTGTTGCAAGGAAACATTCCTCACATCTTTATTGTAATCGACTTTACAATTGCTGCTGTTGTTATAAGCACTAACAACAAGAAGTCTGTATTTCACACTGTTGATAAACACTGAACTTCACACATACACTCACACAGACACACACCTGGGAATAAAAATTAACCAACATACCCTCATTTACACAGAAACCTTCAATGTAATTTTTATCATATTAGTAATATTAAGAGAGTGTTGCTTAAAGTATGGAACGGGTATCATGATTTTAGATGATATACTGTTTTATATATATATATAATCCATGATTTGGGGCATTAGTAATGCTTTCCTGTTCAGGTAGCATTAATTAGGAAAAAAATCTTAAAAATCCTGGGTAAATAATAGTTTAGAGGTACGTATATAAGACAAAAATCATATCAGTAGTAAGTTAGTATTGTATATTTGAAAAATCACTCAAATTTAAAAAAATCCTTTGCACATATATTTAGCAGCACATATTTAGAGTTCAAAGTTAGAAAATAGAACACCTATAAAGTTTATAAGGTCTTATATGTTCTACTCTGTCCAGTAGTATGTTTTTCATGGTATCACCAGTGAACTTTTGACAAGAGGCTATAACATCAGTGATTGTTAAAAATAAAAAAATTTTAAAACTACAGAACTCTAACAAGAGTCTGTTTCTCCTCCTCAAAAACAAAAAAACTTTGGTAGAGTAGGAGATCTTTTATTTTAGAGAAAATATTTTGGCTTTTTCTCAATTACAAAAAATTCTGGTTATATGACTGTCAGTTATACATTTTTAATTTCCTCAGACATTAAAAAAAGAATCTGTCATTTTACCCACTAAGGTCTCCCATGGAACTCTTCTTATAAGGAGAGAGAGGACATAAATCATGATAGCAAAATTAGGGCAGATTATGGTGTAGTGATTATCTATTCCACAAATTATCGTGGAAATACCAGGGTAAATGTCAGAGGAGGCAGGCCCAGGAATGAGAACACAAAGGAGGATGACCTAAGGCAACATTTTTATGATCCTGCATTCATTGAAATCATGGTAGGCAAAGGAAACCTTCAATCTCTACCTGTATCTCCAATCTGCGGCCACATATGGCCATATCTAGAAATCCAGAACATAAACTTACATTGCTAATCACCCTTTTCTACATGAACCATCTATCCTAATGGCTGACAGAGACTTCCCCTCCTTACTCATTCCCAGTCCTCATTAGTGATTCCTTCTCCTGGGCTCCATTTATTATGAATTGCATCAGTTTGACCAGACGTCTGCTCTCCTAGGAGAGTTAAAGTTCCATATCTAATGTTCCTTCCAGAAAAGGTAAGGAACTTACATGCTCTTGACTTCTGTGATCAAAGTGCATGGGTAATTTTAAAAACACATTATCAAGAGTGTGCAAGAGTGTAAGTAAACTAAATGTGCCTTGACGCCCTGAACCAAGCCAGGAGGTTACAGAGCTCAGCCTCTCTCCCTCATATCTAGGAGTTGGAAGAACAGTGTCAGGCTTGACCTATTGACCACAAAGGGGTAGAATGTGCTCTGTTACCTAGAGGTCAGAATTCCTAAGGCTGGCATCAAGACATGATGGGGCTACTGCTGATTGATAAATAACGTCTATTTATCACAGTATTTGGCTCTTCCTAGATGGGAGGATTTAAGGACTAAAAAACATCCATAGAGACTTCATTTTTGCTGAGGTCCATGAAACATCTAATAAAGGGTCAAGTCCAAATAAAAATTACATTGCATTCTTACCTTGGCTCTTTCGCAAAGTATTTATTTACATCTCATTTGTCATACATTAATAAAGTTACAAGTTCCTTTTGAAATAGGGTTTTGTCAGATTGCCAATATCTTGAAATCATAGAAACCCACTGCAAATGTGAGCACAGATTTTGAACAACCCAGCAGCTGGCCAAGCACTGAAGATCTTTAAGGCAGGAGTAGTCAGCCATCCCATTTAATTTTTTGATCCTGTGCTTGAATAAAAAAGACTGAACTTGGTAACTTTCCAACGCAAAGATTCCATGGCTCTATTTTTCAAATATCCTCATCTTTCAAGTATCCTATAAACAAATGTTCTATAAGAGAAATTCTACAATTATAGTTTGTGTATTTGTCTCCCTCTCTCTTTTTCTTTCTCTCTCTCCTCTTACTTTCTCTTTTCCACCCATCCCATCCCCAAATATGGTGCAATAACAAATTCCTTCACCAAAGGGACAGTGTTGTTAGTGATTACAATACATGTTTTTAAATTCTCCACTCACTGATAAAATCATGTGATATGAAATACTGAAGAAACCTCAGGGGCATTCCAAGCATTCATGGACAAAAACATCAAGACTTGTGGTATTTCCCTTCAAAATTCATGTGAACTGAATCAAAGAGACATAAGAATTTGTATTTAAGACTTCTTATCTAAAATGGATGCGTTCTGTCATTGGCAATCCCTGAATACTGCAATGCCAAAATAATGTAAATCTACCCAGTATTTTCCATCTCCTTTGGCATTCCTCTGGTGTAAAGCCTTCTAATCTCTTATCTAGACCATCAAAGTAGCCTCCAAACAGTCATTTTCTAATCCTGCTACAGGCTGCCCTCGTACAAGAGCTGGGTTTGACCTTCCGAAGTCCTGCTCTAATCCTATCACATCTCTGCACGGAGTCAGCATTAACTGCCCTCTACCTACTAAGCAAATATCCGACCTTTATATTTAAATATTTATATAGTTTCGCCTTGCCTTATTGGTTCAACCTTATCTCCTGTAATGTTCCTATATATTCCTATAATCCAGTATTTCGAGTACTAGTCATTATTGACATTTGGAGCCAGATAATTCTTCGTTGAGATTGACTGTATGGTGCGTCGAAAAATGTTGAACAGCATCCCTCGCTTCTACCCAATCGATGTCAGTAGCCCCTCTAAGTTGTAGCAACCAAAACTGTCTCCACATATTACCAAACGTCCCCTGGGGGGAAAATCACCCCTGGCTGAGAACCACTGCTATAATCAAATCAAGTTGAATTACTTATTGTTCCTAAATTATCCTCTTCTCCTATCTAACAATACGTTTTTATCGATAATAATTCCTCCCAAGGTATTTCCTAACCACCCCCATGTGGGCGCGCACATGCGTGCACACACACATACACACACCCCTTAGTTTCATACGCTGATATTTCAGGAGCTATCTAGAGCTTCCTCCATGAAATCTTTCTCAATTCTTGCATCCTGATGTGATCACTCCTTTAAATTTATCCTTTGTACTCATCTCATTCATGAAACATCCGTCGTCTTTGAGCTTACAGTATTCCCATTTATCTATTTGTCAAATTGTCTTTGAAGTGTTTTAATTAATTCATTCAACTTATAAGTATTGAGCTCCTACCATGTGCCAGGCATTGGTGTGTGCATTGGATGAGTAGAGCAAACTCTCAGCCTTGTCAAACTCACAGGTCAAGGAAAGGATGCATGGTAAGTGTGGTATATGGGGATGGGGTGGGGCTAATAAAAGGGTGAAATTTTAAAAATACATATATATATAATATTTTATAATTTCTATGAAAGAAACAAACAGGTGGTGCAATAGACTATAATACATAGAAACTCTCTAGATAGATCAGTCATGAAAAGCTTTACTAAGGTATGATATTTAAGCTGAGGGTTGAAGGATGAGAGTCACCCTTGTATCTTTGCCTTTGGAGGTAACCACATGTACAAAGGCCCTGAGGTAGGACTGAGTTTGGCTTATTTGAGAGTCTGAAATAAATCCCTGGGGCTGAATGCTAGTGAGCAAAGGGGAAAGTTATAGGCAATTATTTGGGAGAGGTAAGCAGGCACCAAACTGTGCAGGGCCCGTTAGTACAAGGTAAGAATTCTGGATGTTCTTTGAAAATTTTCAAGAAATAAATCAAGGGTTTTATGAAAGGAAGTGACATGATCTGATTTGCACCATTAATACGTTACCCTGGATTCTATATGAATAATTTGATAAATGAGTTTCTGTTTAAAGAACCTCAGGATTAGAGGATATCTTAATTTCTCCTATAGCTAAAACTCCAGAAGGATTGAATCCCCATCCTAGAACATCACACATGTTGTGCCATGAAAGAGTAAAGGGAGGATGAGATATTGATCACTTTGACCTTAGAAAAACAGAGTGCTTCTGGTTGCTACCCCAATGTGCAGTAGAAATATTTAGGTTTTCTATGTGCTGTGGCATGAGAATAGATAGGAAGCACTGCTGTAACATAGGTCCCAACTACTTGTGCAACATTTAAACACCTCCAAAGGACTGGGAGCTCATTACCTCCAAAGAGAGCCTCTTCCAGATTTGGAAAGTTCTAACAATTAGAAAACCCTGCTTTTCATTGAGCTGAGTCAGAAATATGTGGGATATATTGATGAGATCATGAGTAGACCAATTTGGCTCAGGAAAATATTCTTTTAGAGGAGGCGCATCTAACTCAACAACCTTCCTCCCTAATCTACCTCTCCGTGAAAATACCACCTTCCCACAGCCTTGTAGTTCCCTTTATACCTGCTTCTCTGCCGGATGGCCACAAACACTTTCTTAGTCCCCCAACCCCCTTCCCTTGAATCATTCCAATTTGTGACTAGAAGATATGACATTAGTACAACATCCTTTGTTAAGCTTTTCCTGACTGTCCATCCCCAGCTTCAGGAAGTTAGTCATCCCCTCCTCTCGTGTGTCCTCTCTACTGACTGTGAACTCCCTGAGTACAAGGATTTGATCTCATTCACCTTAATGTCCTGAGCTCAATGTAGAGTGCCTACTACACTACAGATGTCTGGTAAATGTTTGTTAATCATTATGGGTGGAGCAACTCTGGATTTTGGAGTAAAATTTCAATCTTAATTCTACTGGTTATGGGAGTCATTTATTCAAATATTTGCTCCACGAATATTACTGAGTGCTTATGTGCTCAGTGATGGAAATACATGGCCCCTACCTCATGGTGCTTATGGTCTAGATGAAGAGGCAAACACTAATCAGATGACTGAGTCAGAAATACTACAATATGATATGAATTCTATGAAGGAAAAATCTGGGGTTACATAGGATATATATTGGGGAAATCCCACTTTGTCTGGGTTTTCAGGGAGGCTTTCTGGATATGGTAAGATTTGAGTAAAGACCTGAAGAACAAGTAAATCGTGAGAAATGTACTTACACTCTGTAAGTCTCAGATTCCTCACCAATAAATTATTATCTAATAATGTCTTCTCTTTAGGGTCCTCCCAAGGATTAATTAGTTAACATATGTAAAGTGCCTGCCACAGAGAAGGAAATCAATAATTGGCAAGTTCTTTCTCCCCTAATGAATGAGGAATGAAGACAGGCTGAACAGGCAGGATTACGGAAGGACTTAAATGTTTGTAGCATGTTGAATTGTTTCCACAAATAAGATATGTTGAAGTCCTAACCCCCAGTTCTTCAGAATATGACTTTATTTGGAAATAAGGTAATTATAGATATAGTTAGCTATATTAAGAGATGCTCATACTGGACTAGGGTGGGCCCTTTATCCAATATGACTGGTGTCCTTATAAGAAGAGGTAGATTTAGACACAGAAACAGGAGAGAATGCCATATGATAAGGGAATCAGAGATTGAAATGCTTCAGCTGTAAGCCAAGAAACACCAAAGATTGTTGACCAACCACCAGAAGCTAGGAAGAGATGAAGAAAGGTTCTCTCCTAGAGGTTTTGAGGAACCATGGCTCTGCAACACATTAATTTTGGACATCTGGCCTCCAGAACTGGGAAACAATAAATTTTCTTTTTAAGGTACCCAGTTTGTTGTACATTTTTTTGGCGGCCCTAAGAAATTAACACACGTAATAAAAGTGTTTGGATTTTGTATTTCAGACAGTGATAGAGACTTGGAAGACTAAGGACCTGGAATGTACAAGTTGAAAGAGAAAAAAAACATAAAAAGGTGTTTTGAGAAAATAAATCTATAATTGGTGTTTACCATGTTAATGTATTATCTGTTCCCAATGAGTCTGTAAGCTTCTTGAGGGTGGAACCTATGCCTTTCATGAAAAGCTGAATTCAATATATACTGGTTAAATAAATTATTTAAAATAAACATTTGGGTACACAGGTCTGGAAAACTTAGAGGTGAAACATTTTAACTCACTGAATTTTTACTCTTCTAAAGTAAAAATCATCTTCTGATTTTATTTAACTGAAGAGGCAAAGCATGCATGCAATTGTGCATGTAGTGTAGATCTTGGCTTAAACTAGGGAGCAAGCTGTGTACAAACTCAAATACTCTTATATTTGAAGCTAATATTAATTGTTTGCTTAAAATTTTCAGTAGTTTCCTTCCCTTGCTTTCAAAGAAAAATATCATAGCATTTCTCTTTCTAATTTAAATCCCACAGAATCTATAAATGATAATAAGAATGTGTCCCTAAGGGCTAATACACTTCTCTGATATTATACTAGCAATGCCTTCAAGCTCTGTAGCAAGCCTGTAATTCTATTTAAAAAAAAATCTTCATGGCTTCAATTCATATGGTTTTGCTCTATTTAACTATATTTATCAACCCCAAATATTCTGCACTTATAAAAATAGTGAATGGTGTAAAGAGGAAGCAATGTACTGTACCGTATTTTATGAAATTTCATATGCCATGTGTATTGATCTGGTATAAACTAGAGAACATACTTTGTTTAAATTAAGGCTTTGAATTCAATTTTATACCAATTCCTTTAACTCATTATCCACAATATATTTGTTTACATCCATGTAAATTTTACCTGGTTAAACTATATAATTTTGCCTAATTCAGATTGATCTGTATCTTCTATCTTCTCAATTTATGCAATTTCATTGTGTAATCATTAAATAATGAAAGAGGGACCCTTTGTTTGATAAAATTAATATGATTGCCCATGAATGTTAAAAATGCAAGAAAAAAATGAGCAGAAATCAAACAAAAGAGAAGCAGGACACGCTTGAAGATATGGTACCGACCCTATAATATTTTTCAGTAAAAACAGTTCTCAGGGATTTTTGTGCTCCCACCATTTCTAGGGCACAGGAGACACATGGGTGCACTTATTCTATGTAGCATCAGTTTTTAGAAACTCCCCTTGAGTTCCTCTTTTTGGCAGTCATCTCCTTCCTTAGACAGTCCCAGATTTGCCCGAATATTCCCCATCAGTGGCTTTTAAATTTGTATGGTAATTACAAAAATTCCTGGAGGCCAATAAGTCCTATTAAACTCAGATTATTGAGGGACAAGCCTTAGCATTTAAAAAAAATTGCAGGTGACCCAATTTTAGAAGATCTAAAATCCTCAGATGGAGAAACAGTATCTTGGACTTTTCATCTCATTGATGCTCTCCCAAAATGCTTTACTTGAAGCTGCTTGATCCCCCTCATTCCTGTTGTACAGATATTGTGTCCCAACATACCCACTTATGTTCTTCCTTTCTCCGAAATGTCATGTAATCTGGCTGATTATCTAGGCTAATGTGAGAGAGCTGGAAGGCTCCCCAGTTCCCATAGACGTATCTTCATAAAGACCTTCTGATAGCTGTGGCCAGCCCCATGGGAAGAAGTTGTAACCTGAACCAGAGACTCCAATGGTGGGAATATCATCCAGATGGGAGCTGGGATCTCACCGTGTTCCCTAAATGATATGTTGTTAATGTCTTCCATTTTCACAGTAATGAAGAATGACAGTGAGTGTCTCTGAAACAGGTGTTCTTAATGGATAGATCTCAGCTTGAAACCCAGACCTGCCATGTGCTGCCTATGTGCCTGCCTAGGACAAGTCATGTGACCTTTCTGATCCTTGCAATTATCAGAAAGAGATAATAATTTATAGGTTCCATAATTGTTTAGATTAACAATAGTGTATGAAAAGTGCTCATAAGAACATAGTACTTAATAAATGATAGTAAAAAATTATACAAAAAAGGCATAATTTCTACAAAAAGATTGGTCCCATTTCTTTTATTGTCCCAGGAGTTCATGCAATCCTTGCACTTCCAACAAAGGCCATGATGGTGGGATTTACTCCAAGTTCTCAGCTGCAACCCCAAGGTTAAATTTGAAGGTTCAGATAAGAACAAAAGCAAGAACATTTAAATTAGTTGAAGTTCCTGTATTTCTTCTCTTTGGGACATAAAGTTGGAAAGGGATCAGAAACAGGGATGTCTCCATTAAAATGATATTTAAATTGCTAACAAAATGCCTTCGGGTTAATAACAAAGAATGGAATTAAATGTAAGAAAAAATATTTATTTATCTTGTCAAATCACCATATTTTAGAGCCTATTCATTGGTAGTTTTCTATCATCTCAGTTTCTGGGAGTGGGGCAGAGGGTTTGGATTTCCACCTTGTTTGTATTTTTATTCATTTATTTAATTTTCCATTATGAACTGGACATGAAATGCATACCAAATTCATGCATTAAATATCCCTGGCATAAAGGACATGGATTAAATATTCCTGACATAAAGGACATCCCCAATGTACTCAATCATTAATGAGCTTAGGACTGAGTTTCAATTGCAAAAGAGCAGTGGCAAGTTTCAGTATGTCCTACAGCAAATGCCTGAAGGTTTTTACCCTCCTGTAATATGAAGAAAGCACCAGTCAAGTTATCACCTAGCCCTGGAATTAACACGTGAGTAGTTTCTATGTCTTAGTTGCTACCGCCCTGCTGTAAAGGATAAAATTACAGAATAGGTTTACAGCCTAGAATCCTGGACAAACTTACTTTGGGCTTTTGTGAATTAATGAGACCTTTGGAGCATTAGATAGACACTTTATTCCCTCTTTCATAGCACCTTAGTTGTCCTCAATATTGAGACAATTCCATACATGTAATACTTATTTTTAAAATACATATTTTCCAAGCATTCTAATACCTGTTTTTCTTTTAAAAACATTTAGATTCTTGAGAGAAAGGACCTAGACATATAATTGTGTCTTCTACTGGTCAAAGCAATTTAGGTGGGATTTTTCCTCATAACTCTGCAAAATACAGTACAAGAGTAGTGACTTTAATTTCATGGACCAACTAGAGAAAACTGAGCTATGAGGATAGTCTAGAGCAGAGGTCAGCAAACTACAGCCCATGGGCCAAATCCAGCTCACCACCTGTTTTTGTAAACAAAGTATTATTGATTTGAAACACAGTCATATTTTCATTTGTTTATGTATCATCTATGGTTTGCTTCTGTGGTAAAACAGCAGAGTTGAGTAGTTGCGACAGACATTTATGATCCACAAAATCAACAATATTTACTTTCTGGCCTTCTATAGAACAAGTTTGCCAACTCCTGGTCTAGAACACAATTTTAATGATATTCTGAAAGTTGATGTCTGTGGTCTTCCACAAATTTTCATTTGTTAACAATCCTTAGACAGTGAATGGAGTTTAAACTTAACCTATCTGGTTATTTTTATGTTCTTAGATATTAGATGTTATCTTAATTTTTGTTGTCTTCAATGTTGGATACCTACTGGAAGCATATTTAATTCTCTATCACGTGATATGATTTCCAAATAAGTTCCTGAAAACAACTACCCTAGTCAACATTTCTCTTCAGAACTCTCTTTAAATATATTTCCAAATATAGACAAAATGGAAAATAGGCTACTAAAGCAATACTTTGACAGGAAATGTATTATTGTGATAGTAAGTATAAAAGAAAGGAAAAGACAAGAAGGCAAGACACAGAAATTGCCTCTAGTTATGCAGGAGGTCATAAATATATATAGTATATATAGATATATATCTTCTAAACAATAATTCAATATAAATAATTGCAAACTACATGTCTATTGATGTTTTTAGGTAAACACTTACTTTTAAAGCGTAACTTCAGTACCATAGAGACTGATAAGATCAAGTTAGGCATGGAACTGCTTATTTGGAATTTGTTTTTCTTACAAACGGTCAAAAAATTCTTAAATTAAAAAAATCAGAAACGAAAATAAAAAACCTTCCCTCAACCTCTCAACCAGCCACAACAACTAGGAGCAACATTTAAAAAAAAAAAAGAAAGAAAGAAAGAAAGAAAGACAAGTAAAACTATCTTTCAAATTTCTACTTGTCCTTGCAAAGAGTCCTGGCTTAGATGGGTATTGAGCAACATTGTCTATTCTTAATCCAAAGACACTGCAAAACAAAATGAAAGTAATAAAGAGGCATTAAGACTAAAGCTACTACATGGAGTTCATCAAGTCATAAAAAAGACTTTCATAACATTTCCGACTCCATGTCTATGTTCTCTCAAAATAGAAGCTGTTCTTTGGGCAATAAAGACCTCACACTGACCTGGAACAATGATGCAGAGACCAACTAAGTGACTCAGAATTAAACTGCATAATCATTTATTCATAGAAAACACTACTCTTGAGTGAGTCCTGTGTCAAGCACTGCACTATGCACTGAGGGTTCAAAGTCACCAAGCCTCCTTCAGGAGCCTGCCTTCATGGGGCTTATACTTTAGTGGCGAAGGTAGACAAGTCAACCTGGGATAGCATGGAGAGTGCTATACCCTAATGGAGTTCAAAACCATGACTCCCACCCACACAGAAAATGAACATTTTAGTCAACTCATCAATTAATGAGTCAGATGTTATAAGCAGATCAAAGAACATTTCAGAAACTAGCTTGATAGAGACAATCTTAGGATAAATTGATGAGTAGATACAAAACTGGTTCATACCCAACAGGACCATAAGCCTTTGGAGTTATCTGTTCCACTTGGCAGAAGTTATTTTCATCTCTATTATGCAAAAAGCTACATGTTAATGTGTAACTTCATAAAGTCTGGGATTTTTAATTGAGTGAACAATGAGGTGACCCTAGTATTAATACATCCCCCTAGTTAATCCTTGGGTGGCCTTTGCTCTCATAAGGCATTTTTGACCGATTTATAATCTTCAGATATCTTTTCTGAAGCACAGAGGAGAGTACTTTCATCACTTGGGGTCAAGATGGGACAGAGGTAAGCCTGGCAATATCTCAGCTGAGATTTTGAAGGTAAGTGGGGGAAACATTACATAAGGATGGGCAGACAGGCATTCTCAGAAAGGGGAAAGATGTGACAACTTTATGTCCTTTCTTGTGCTACTCTATGTAATCCACCCACAGACTGGTAAATCACAAAACCACTCTGGAAAAAGGTAGAGAACACAGAAGTTTCTTTCTTAGAATGCAGTATAAACTTGCCAACTTTTGACAGGCATGGATTAAGGAATAAACTCCTGGGGTGGCGTTATCCAGAAGCTGGGGAGAGACAAGAATGCCTCCACAAAGCCTAGGGCATGCCCTGTTTTGGCCCATGAGCTTCGGGGAAGCCTGAGAAAGAGAAAGAAGGAAAAAAAGACCAGAAAAACCCTGTAGATCGTCTATTTACTAGCCACATGTGCTGCCTGTCTGAATCGGTTTGTGGTCTCTCACTTACTCTATTTAGAATTCTGTACATCTGGGTGTATTTTTTCTAGTGTTTCCTATCATATCAGTGACAGAATTGCCAACACAGAGGTATCCATAAATTATATTGCAGTCTAGTAGTTTCTAGTGCCTGGAAAGCTTGGAACAAAAGACTCAAATGCAAATGCGAGCTGCTTAATTCAGTGAGTATTTGTGATGTTACCCAGGTGCCAATGACATCTTTCTGACCAGCTCAGAGGCACCAGGGAC
Source organism: Balaenoptera acutorostrata (assembly GCF_949987535.1). Classification (NCBI taxonomy): domain Eukaryota; kingdom Metazoa; phylum Chordata; class Mammalia; order Artiodactyla; family Balaenopteridae; genus Balaenoptera; species Balaenoptera acutorostrata. The sequence continues at coordinate 24,701,387 of NC_080077.1, forward strand.
CAACCCAACATACATTTTTAATGTGCTCAGCTGTGACAGCCTATACACACAGAAGACCTTAAGGCCTTAAAGTCATCCTCTTGGAAACCGCCGCACTTTTAGGGACCCAGAAGAAATGGTTTAATTAATCTTCTTTTTCAGGGTAGCTTTTTTTGATATAAATTATGTACACTGAAAACCTGCCAATTATAGCAAATTAAGGGACTTGGCAAGTACCTCCCTTGGAGGCAGATGGTAAATAATATCCAGATTCTGACTTGAAATAGGACCAGAGATTAGCTGGTGCAGCATGTAAAAGCAATCCAGATAGGAGAAATAAACAAATTTAATGTGAGCTCGAGAGGAGGGTTTTGGTTTAGGATAGCTACAGTGATGTGATTAGAACAGATGAATCATTATCACTGAGCATGTTTTCATGAGATGAGCCTGTCCTTAGAGCTTCTTTCTGTGATTCTTTGATGAACAATTACTTATTGTGTTAGCATCTGGGATGTGACCCATATGCCTCAGTTTCCTCACCTGTGCAATGAGCATAAAGCAGGTTGGTGACAGTTCTGGATGACATCATCATATTATGTGCTTAGCACAGTACCTGGCAGACCATAAACACTCAAAAATTTTAGCTGTTTTTGTTAGTGTTCTTACAACATGGCTACCAAAATAAATAACAACTCTCACATGCCCCTACTTTTACCTTTTTGCCCCAAATAATAGCACTTTAATGCTTATGAGTGCTGATTATGTGCCAGGGACTGTTCCATCATTGTTATTTTATAGATAAGAAATGGCAGTATTAGAGAGTTTAAGTACCATGCCTTTGTCACACAGGCAGTAAGTGATGGGTCCTGGACTTAATTACTGTGACACTCTAATGTCACTCAAAGACTAACAGCCACTTGAAACCCAAAGAAATCCTGAAACATAAAGTCTTTAGTTGATTTTTCCTTAAAAATGCTAGAAGGGCTCTGTGTAGATCAAAGTTGAGGTAATCGTCTGAGGATAAGGTAAGATGGTAAAAATTGGTTCTCAGCTCACCTTTTCACTCTTCCAAACTCAGTTCGTTTCTGGTTTGCGTTGCTGCAGCAAGGAGGATTCTCAGCTTATGCTACATTCGGAATGGTTGTGTCCCCCTGCCAAAGTTCGTATGTTGAAATCCTGACTCCCAAAGGCGATAGTATTAGGAGCTGGGAGCCTTTGGAGGTGACTAGATCATGAGGATTCCGTCCTCAAAAATGGGATTAGTGCCTTTATAAAAGGGACTGCACAGAGCTCCCTAGCCCCTTCCACCATGTTGGGTTTTTTTTGCAACAAAAAGAGAGCTGTCTCTGGGAAAGCAGTCTCTCATCAGACACTGACTCCACCAGTGCCTTGATCTTGGACTTCTCGGTGTCCAGAAATGTGAGAAATGCATTTCTGTTATATATAAGCCACCCAGTCTATGGTATTTTGTTATAGCAGCCCAAATGGGGTAAAACAAATTACTGGCCTAATAACTAGATTTTTTTTCACTAATTCACCACAGAAATCAGTTAGAACAATTGCTAGGCTCAGTTAAGGACTCAGACTTTGATGAAACTGTATGGGAAAGAGGTGGGATGACAAGGCAGGGACAGCACCAGTTAGAAGAGGTCAATCTGTAGAGCCATCAGGGCAAAGCTCTCAGCACCTGCCTGCAACAGGGCTGCCCAATCCCTGTAACTCTCAGAAAACACCCCCATTATCAGCCAATCTGAGGACTGGAATCTTTCTGGAGTCTGAAGTCACAAATAGGACAAGCTCAAGCGCACGTTCGTCATGTAATTCATGTTCGCCTAGGTTGCTAAAATTAAGAGATGACTCAGTCATCATACACCATCACAGCTATTTTCAAGTCTGTAAGTGATGCGGTGGACCAGCACTGATTCGAAAGCTTACTCCAATTAGCTTCTGCAAACGCTCTTCCTGCAACAGGGCTCCGTTTCCTAGGAGGTTTCAAACTAATTACAAGGCTTGATTCTCCTGCAGGGTCTGCCTGGCCAGATGATTTCATTTTACTTTTAGGCTAACCTTTGCCATCAGTGATGTCACCAGAGTGTTCCTTCTTTTGAAAGGCTCCTAGGAACACACTAAAAGGTTAATTTGTTTGATATTTGGTTAAGGGGCTTCTCTATTGGAAGGGCCTTATTGTGCTGTAGGCAGGTAACGGTACAAAGCAGGCATCTTCAGAAGAAGGCAATTTGCAGCCAGCCGGCACTGACATAGCTTTATGCACTAGCTACCCAGGAGCCACTCAGATGGAAAATCACTGCTGAGAAAGGAGTCAGTGGATCCGTTCTACAATTCAGATTATTCACTCAAGAAGGCTTTGCATATTTCCTAGTGTTTTTCCTCTCAAACAACAGGAGCCACAAAGCTCACTAGAAAATGTAACCAGTTATGCCACAGAAAAAAATTGTGTTCAACCATCTTAAACATTAGAAAAATGAAAGGGAAAAGCTCAAGTAACTCAAATGTAGCAATTCCATATTATTATTCCCAAACTTGAGGTGTATTTACTACCTGTGGAGATGCTCTCCACCCCTCCCGGCCCTGTCCCTAGTGAGCCTGGCCCTTGTTGTACCTGTAGCCATCTGTAGTGTTCTTCCTTACAAGGAGCCAGTGCTGACACTGAGGGTGGGAACCCAGCCAAGGCCACCAGTTGAGAAACTAAAAATCATGACAACCTAACATTTTTTATGAAAAATACACAATGAAAAATAACTGACTCTACCAATTTCCTTCATTTCCTAATATCATTCTAAATAAAGATTCTGATTTTAACTTTATCTTTTCTTCTTAAATCAACCCTTAGTATTCCTCTTATGTATAAGGGCTTCCCACAACACTCCCCTCTGCTTTTCAATAGCATGGTCTAAATCATTATTTTTGTTTAATTAAATAAAACCTCATCTCCTCTCCATCTATAATATTTCAATTTCTATTATTTCACAGAATAATGGAAAAACCTTTACAACATAATGACAGAGTTTGAAGCATGTTATGAAATCAGCATATGAAAGCAGCAAGTGAAAAAGTGTAGGACTTTCACAACAAAGAATAACATGGTCCATGATCAAATTTGGCAAAACAATAAACCATATGGACAGACTGCACACAGACTTACACAATACACCCTGAAGAGAAGAATATAGCTTACATTAAATTAGAAAGCTGTAACACAGGGTAAGTGGGAAAAAAAAATCACTCTATTCAACAGGTAATAAATATATGACTTATTGTCTAAGTGGTATTTTTTGGCTGAAATTTTAAAAATAAATCTATCTTTAGATAAGTTTGGGAATAATAAAGTAAAAGTTGGTTGCTGAAAGTTTTAGTAAAGATGATAGATAATAGAGTAAAGCTAGGTCATATCATTTCCATTTTCCATTCTGCCTTCTCAAATGAACAGACTTTTTTTTAAAGAAATAAGGGGAAAAAAAGAAAGATGCACAACTGAAAGTAATAAACATTAATAAGTAAAGAAACTAAAAGGAAGCAACAGAAGATTCTAAAATAGAGCAATACAGTGTGGGAAACCTAATTGGATTCCAAACCTTCACCAATATTCTGGAAACATAATGCTCACTCAGTAACATACTGATGATTTTCAGTAACACTGCCAAACTCTGGAGAAGCAAATTAAATTTTTTTCTTCTTTAACTGACAAGCAGTGGAAATAGTTCCTGCGAGGGATGGTGAAAAGGAGGAAATGTAAAACATGAGAATAAAGTTTTCAGAGTTCACAATGAAAAGGGAGTAATCTGAATGAAGATGAAATAAAAACCCTATTGCTTAGAGAAAACCATGGTTTAAGATACTCAACACAGCCTCAACTTAGCTCATTCTCATCATGCTCTCAAATTGAAGCTCCAAGGAGAAGCAACAAAAAATAGCTATCAACCATGGTTGGAAAGGCGTAAAAGAGAATTTGCTTGCATTTTATTACTAAAATCAGCAAACCAGATAATCTGCACCAAATAGTTCACATTAAGTATAAGTGAGACTAAAAGAACCCTCATGCCAACAATTCAAAGACATTACGGGGTGGGGAGGCGGGCAGAAAACCAATCAATAAGTAATAAGTAAAAAAACAGGAAAAAAATGTATGAAGGAAAGCACAGCAAAAGGAAAGAAAAAGAATTCTCCATAAGTGCATTGTGCTATAGAAAAATGTAATGAGATGATTTTGATTTAAAAAAGAAAATGGAAAGACCTGAAAAGAAAGCATCCAGTATTAAGTAAAATCTATGTCCAGAGTGACATTATGAAACACAATGATCAATTTTAAACAAGAAGAAATGGGATAGGCAAGACTAAAAATAAACATTGCTACCCTAAATTAACAGTTTTTATAATCACAACAAGTACAGAGAATGCAAAAAAAAAAAAAAAAAATCAAAAGATAGAGAGAGGGAGAAAGAAAGGGGCAAAGAAGGATGAAACAAAAGGAAGAAAGGAAGGAAGGAAGGCAGGAAGGGAGGGAGGGAGGAAGGAAGGAAGACAATGTTGAAGACATATAAAGATGAGCCTACATAAGACAACTGGGTTCTTTGAAGAGCAAAGCTCAACCATAAAACCAGAAACATATTTAAGGATATAAAACAAAATTTCCATAAGATAATGGGGTAAAAATATGTAAAGATAAAGAGAATGCACTGTAATCCAGACAAAATTAATTTGGAATACTCAAAGCCAAAACATATCCTTGTTCACTATTGAATTTCAATGGTAAAAAAGATTTCTCCAGGCTACTTCCAGATAACCCAAGTCACACACTAGAAGCTAAAATCAGGAGCCCCTGAAACTTCTCCACAACATCATTTAAGGCTAAAACGTTAGTGGGAAATCTACAAAGTTCTGAAGAAAATGTGCCACATGAATTGTGTATCCAGCCAAGTTTCAGGTACAAAGGTAATAAAAGGTGTTTTCAGAACCACACAAGAACTCAGAAAATACAGTATCTGAATAACTAATGTTTAGGAGCTACAATAAGTCATTGGGATACACTGTTATTTTTGTCATTTTTAAATAGGAGAGTATTTTAAGAGATTGAGATTGAGTTTGAGTATCAGAGAGAAGTTGGTTTTCATAATGAAGGATGTATAAAATGAAGGCACTCTAAGCTGGTGGCAGTACAAAAGGAAGGGAAGAGACGAGACACATTTGTCTGTATACAAAGTTTGCAAACAGTAGTAACTAAATTGGTATTTTCTTACATGCACACATCTCTCAGCTTCACAGAAGATTTAGCTATCCCACTATGTTAGCTAACACTTTATATTTGTATACATCCTATTCTCATTTTTGTTGCTTTCTAAAGCTTGTTTTGTTTGCTAAAAATATTTGCAAGTCAAATTATAACACTTTTTCCTTCCAGAGATTTAAAAATTTATGCAACTTTTAGAATCGGTAATGTAATTTATACAAAATAATTGGAATATCTATTATAACGTGTGAAAATTGATAAAAAGTTTCAGTATTATTGCATTTCTAGTCATGCTTCAAGGTTTAAAATGCCATATTTTAGAATGAAAAGTCTGGTACCCTTATTGCCTTATTATTGTATTTCTGATGTAATGCTATACTAACCAGGCCCCTGAGAAATTAACCTAGTTTTGAATAGGGTAAATAGGTACATTACCAGCCTCTGCAGAAAAATTCACTTTTATAAGAGTCTACGGATTCAGTGTTTAGATATCAATACAGGTGCTGACTGAGGCATTCAGGGTCCTTACACAACCTAATTTCATCCACAGCTGCCTTTTTGCGGTAAGGCGCCCTTGACCCCAGAATGCAGCATTTAGCCCTTGACCCCAGAATGCAGCATTTAGCCCTCTCACGGATTTCTATGAGAAATTTATGCATACAAAGTGTTACTGTGCATTGTAGTCTCCAGGGAGGATCTGGGTGTTCATGGGATGGTAGGTCACATCCTACGACACTAAGCGTGCCCGTCTCTGCCATCTTTCTGCCACTCTCCTCTTTCTTTCTCCTTTTCCCATAGATTCCCAATCTTCACCTTCTGCTTTATACAAAGTAACTCCCTTTGAACATTGGAGCACACCTGTCAGTCCAGTCTAGGCCTGATGATTGTTAATCAAGGCATATTCTTACAAAGGTGGAGTCTCCCAAAGAAGAATTCTCAGGGCACAGGCAAGGAGACTACCACTTTCCTGTAATGTGGCACAGAGTTAAATGTGGAGAACTTCACCTACGGTCAATATCCAATACACTCTTTAGGAATTCATTCAACAAATATCAACTGAACCTTTACTGTACACCCAGCCAATTACTGTAAATTCAGTAAAGGCCTCTGTTTGGGGGAGCTTCAGTTCCCTGTTCTCCTGTTTTCAACTCTAGCTACACACGTGGAGCCCATGCATCGTGTGTGTGTGTGCGCAAGTGTGTGTTGTGTATTTACTGGGCAGCCAGGGTTGATCCTACTGGGCAGCCAGGGTTGAGAACCACTCCACTTGGGTAGTCTGTCTGGTCTCTCTCCTCACCCTGACTCATCCCTCACCATAGTGTGGCTTATTGGTGATAGTGTGGTTTATTTGGGATGGGTAAGAGCAGAAGAAGTTTACAAACATGTGTGGTACAGCCCCTTCCTTTCCCTATTTTTTGGATTTCTTCTCTTATGAATCCATACCTTCTGGAGCTCCTGATTCCACATGGTGGGCACACTTGGTTCAGGGCCCGGCTAGTCCTCTAAAGATGGATTTTGGAGACTAGTGTGTGTCTCTGTCCCAAATTTGGTGGAGATATAAAGCAGCAAGCCTGGGTAAGTATGTCTCCTCCATAGACCAAAAGTACCTCAGTTAGGTCATATCAGGGTCTGACTTGGGGTAAATGATAGGAAGCCTCTTGTGACTATATATTGATGCTATTTTTCAACCCAGCTTTGACAGTAATGAACCTAATAATTTATCTCTATCTGTCCAGCCTCTTTGTCTCCTTTCAAAAATTGCTTCCTAAAACACAGGAGAAATATATGTGGTTATCATTCCATAAAACGTCAACAATCTCTAATTCTGTTATACCAATTAAGCTTAAGAAAAGAAAAAAAACAGACAAAAAATTTACCTGAATGGTTTTCACCTTAGCATAAAAAGAAGTCCATGAAGTTGGTCAAAATTTCTTTTCTCTCTCTCCTTCTTTCCCTCTCTCACTCCTTCCTTTCTTCCTTCCTTCATTTTTTCCTTCTTTCTTTTCTTTTTTTTCCCCCTTCTTTCTTTTAATTTCCAGATTATACAGGGACACATAGGTTAAATAGAGCCCAGTCCTATTATCTGACTAGACAGTGTCTCTGTCACCCTAATCCCACAGAGACTGTCCGAGGACTCTTTTGTGACAGCTGTCCTGGGACAGTCATGCATCAGCCCTGTAGAGAAATGAAAGACTTCCCTTGAAAACCAGCCTTCTGCTTCTCATTTACAACTGCTCAGACAAATATCAGGCCATGCATATGTTAAGAGCTATATTTTCCCACACTCATCTCCCCAATTAGGACTCTATTAACATTTATTAGCTTGTGTGTTCTGTGGTAAGAAACTTCTCAAGTGTATGATTTGTTTTATCTAACTGACCGTTGACCTCACTGAGGACAGAGACAAGCAATCGCTTCTCTTTTTCTTTGATGTCTTGCTCTACTTCCCCACTCTTCACGTAATATTCTGACTACAACTAATCCTCAATAAAACTTGCCACCTGATTGATAAACCATGCTCATATGGAATTTATATTCTGACATAGAAGATGCTAATGCAGACATCGACATTTACAAAAAAGGCAAAATGATACATGTTGAAAATAATTTTCGGGAAGCTCAAAGCTAAATTTGCTGCTATGTTTCAGGAGCTATCTTTAGCCTCTAAATTCTGGTATAGCTCTCTTGACCTGGCATAGCCCATAATCACATTCATCTGCCCTTGCTTGAATAGCTTTGGCATATCTGTATCTTTTATTCCAAGCTGCCTCAAATATTTTTGGAGGAAAGAGGGGTTATAAATAACAAGTGTAGTTTATCTCTAGCAGAATACATTGAGTTAAAATATAATAACTGCATTATTCACATGTAATGAATAGGGCACCACACCCATGCAGAAAAAAAAAATGAATGAAGATAAAAGGTAGTTTTGTAGCTTAAATCTATTTTAAGGAAACAGAGATGAGCAGCTTTATCACCTGAACTCAGAAAGAGCAAAACATCAAGGTCACCATCTTAGTTGCTTGGGAAAATGATTGCACAGTCTTTAGCAAGTGGCCCACAGCAGGATCTGTGTTCAATGACTCATCCAAGAGGTGGCCCTTCCATTAGCTACTCAACTATAAAACTGAGACATTCATCTGATTCTGACTCACATTGTTAAATGCCACACACTGAATCACCAATCCTACTACATAAAGCACCTGGATCAAATGTCTCCATGAAACACTTATCCAGGCTGAAAATCTCCACTTAAGCCTGGGAGACAGTGGAAACTGTGGTTAGAGCTAGTTGCCTTGGAAGTCACAGATAAGTTTAAGTTCACTGGTTCTCTGGATGCAAGATAAAACCCAAGTCGTCAGTAGATTTTATTTCTGTACGGTGCTTTATGATCCCACTTATACCTTACTGTGTGCAATAAAAATTCTCATTGATAATCCTATTTCTAATAATTCTGGCTTTTAAAAACATTTCTCTTTTAGTGGATATTGGTTTCCTATTTATTTTGTTTTCCAAAGGGACATTTCAAATGTGGAAAAAAATGCTACAAGGGCCTCCAAATGAAATTCATTCTCTAACTGTCCAGATGTTCATTTCAATGCATGCATCATATAAATCTCAACTGATGAGAATGGTAATGGCCCAGCTCAGTCTGTCTTAGTTGGTGAACTCTGAAACAAGAAAAATAAGAAATGTGCTTTTTTGGAGGTTATGAGTTTTAACAGAAAGAAAAGAAAACACTTCTTTTGCATTTTATTATTTGGATTTTGTGGACAGTAATATCGACTTCCCACAGTGGTCATCTCACTATATAATAGACAAATATCATCTGTTTCAAGAGGAAGTCCAAAAGTTTCCTTTGTAATGAGGTTATGTCTGTAAAAAGAGAAATAAAAACCCAAAGTCACCCCAAAACAAAGTCTGAAATATGACCATACTTTCTATTGCTTTTCTTTCTGAAGACTTTAACAGGTACTCTGTATCATTTCATTGTTCCTCACACATATCAAGGGTGGGCATATGTGATAATCTTCCATTCTTCCACCTCGGAGAATTTAAATACAATCATACAAATGCCTCATTTCCTTTTTGATATCCTTTGAGAGACTGGAAGAAGCCTTCAAACCAGGCCTGATATCAGAAACCCACAGCACCCCTGTTGCTGTGTTATCCACAAAGCCATTTCCTCAGATTAACAAATATGGCTAGAATCTTCAGAACTGGTTCTAGAAGGGGCAAGTGCCCTTGATGCTACATGATTCAGTGTAGTTTTCACTCTGGGGAGGAAGACACAGAGCAGCATCTACCTGCCAACCCCTCCAGTGAGGCAACCCTGAAAAATGAGAGGTTCCTTTAGAGCATCTGAGTTCCTAGGCCGTCTGAACTGTGTGTTGTCAGCAGAGGGGTGGTGCTGCATTTCTGATATTTCACCTGGGCTTTTCCCAAAAGCTACAGCATTTCCCATAGATGGGCTTGAGTGAGGAGGTTCTTAACCTTGCACTTGTGTCTGCTTACATCATCTAATAGTGACAGTCAGTGTTAACACCTTCTCCGACCCACAAAGCCCCAGAGCTGAGATGCGAACATCAGATCCTAACAGAAGAATATTTTCAGGGATCCCATCTATCCTAGTTCATTCAGGCTATTATAACAAGATATCACACACCGGGTGGTTTATAAATAGCACTAATGTATTTCTCACAGTTCTGGAGGCTGGAAGTCTGAGATCAGGGTACCAGCAGAGTCATCTGAGGGCCTCCAGGACTAGACTTCTCTTGGTACCCTTACATGGCAGAAAAGGTTAGGGAGCTCCGTGTGGCCTCTTTTGTAAGGACATTAATCACATTCACCTTCATGACCTAATCACCTCCTAAAAGCCCCACCTTCTAATATCATTACCTTGCAGATTCGATTTCCAATACACAAATTTTAGGAGGATATAAACATTCTGACCATAACACTGTTTTAACATATCATCAACAACAAATACTCATTAGTTCCTACATTATACCAGACACTAAACTCAGCCATCATTGGCAGTACTATAGAAACATCGACACATCTCTAAGAAAAAACTTGATTATCTGCTCATAACATTCATTCACTGTATGTGTGTCCTTGGCCATGTCAAACTCAGTTTTCTATGGACATATTCTTAAAGTTTTTCATTTATACTTCATATCTCCTCCCTGTGGACTAGATTATAAACTCCCCAAAAGCTAGGACTGGGTCAAGAATCTATTTCTTTTATAGCCTTTCTACAGCTCTTGATATAGTGCCGTGGACAACTTAGAATGTTAGTGACAAAGAGCTAAGTCAATAGAACTGGAAACAAAAGAAACTTTTTTTTGATAAGAACAGCTAGTAACTTTCTTGGCTAAAGGAGAAGCAACATGTCCAGTATTTATAATAATAAAGATTATTTACCATAAAGTGCATTTATTATCATAATATAACTTGATTTCATTCAAGGAGTTAGCCAAGTGAAAAGGACATTTATGGTTTCATATACTGCCAAATTAGCACTGTCATCTAAAATTTTACATAAGAAGATCTTGAAAAATTTCCTGAAACCACTGAAATACCTTTAAAGGATAGAGTTAGTAATTTATCTTGTGGCATTAAAATTAAGTATGTGGTTACAATCTGGCACGATGACATTTCCCTGGATTAGTCTCTAAGTCTTTGGAACAATTTCAAAGGGGACTGTCCAAAGAAAAAGAGATCAACTGGAAGTCTTCTTTGGCCCAGTGATTATTTAACTCATAAATACAGCATGAAGATTGTGGTCTTGGCATTTTTTCTAGAGGCATTACAGCACATCTTGGAATTCCAGAATCTTCTCTCACAGATTTACAGCCCAATGACCACTACCTTTGCTCTTAACTCAAGCACCATTTGGTCTGCAAATACTGGCCACCTCTGAGAACACCAAGACTCCTCTCTTCTGGGGTGAGCATCCTCTGGACCCCCTCCTTTCCCATGCCCACCCCCCCACTCTCTGCCTTGATTCAGTTAAAAGACTTGAGCGACTTTGGCATTTTCATTTTAACACCTTCCTCTACATGTCCAATGCATGATATTTTAAGTGTTTTTAAATCTCCAAGTTCACTCGTTTCTCACAAACTCATCTCATTAGCACTTTCTCCTGGCAACTCTCCATATATATATGTACTACTTAAGCAAAAGGCGCCATTATTCATTTCAACATTTTTTTCATGGAGTGATAAAACCTGTCCCCATATATTCAGGTTTACTCATGAACTTGGTGGACATCTTTATCTTCCCACATTAATAATAGCTTTGTATTTTCAAGGTAATGTTCTGTTTATTATAGAGAATACTGCTAAGGTACCAGTAATCTCACCACAATGTGTAAGTTAACCCCTCGATGTGCTTCTGGAAACTTTTTGGAGAAAAGATTTTGTCTCTCCTCCCTGAGCTGACCAAGCTGATATCCTCCCTGGTCCAGAGGTCCGTGCACATAACTCCAGGAGCAAAGAAGCTGGGTCTATTTGCAATCTGGCTCTGTAAATATTTAATAAAGAGTTTGAGAGGAAGCTGACTAGAGATCCATCTGTTAAGCTGCTGGAGACATACCAGACACCGTGAATTAACTACAGAATAGGGCCATTATATTTTCAGGGTTCGATAGAGGGCCAAAGACATGCAGCTGATCCCACATTCTGAGTAGACCAACACTGCAATAGGAATGAAGCAGTCAAAGTGGATGAACAAAAATTCTGCCACCAAATGAAGCGAATTCCTTGTGAAAAGCAGTTAACAATTCTCTGAACAGTTTTAAACAACACAATGAACTCTGATGTTATAAAAGCACTACCTCTGAGCTAAGCTAAAATTCTCATGGTCTGATTTCATTTGCCTGTAGCTCCTGAATATTGTCATTCCTCAATACATGAAAATCATGCCAAGAGAAATGCAGCAAATATAAGCTATGCATGTTGGTTCTTTGACATTCATTCAATCTTCAATACTTCTATAAAGTTAATAATTTAAAAAACCAAACACCCAAACATCCACAAATCAGACCACCAGGGTGCTTTCTGTCACACTATGAAAGATGCTTGTTTGTTTTTCAGAAAATGAAGAATGTTAGGATTTCTAATACATCATTAATAGTTCATAAAAGGTTATATCAACATCCTTTAGAGCAAACAAGCCTATATTAATATGGTAGGTGAAGAGCTGAATACACCGATGTCATGTTCTATCTCTTTTAGCTTTCTATCCTGTTTTCCTTTCTAGGGGAAGTTTAAAATAGAAAGAAATGGGCTCAAATCTTTTAAAAAATACAAGTTTTTGTACACTCACAGATTTTTTTCCCCTTGCACCCTCATTTCTCTCCCTGCCCTCACACTCAAATGTTGAGAAAGAAAAGTACATCAGTGAGAGGCAGCAACAGGTTCCTAGCTCTGACTGAGAGACTTCCATGCCTTTGCTGCTTTCCACTGTTTTTTTAGGAACCTTCCCCTTTAGACATAAAAAGGAGTTGCATCTATTAAAAGAATTTCCTAAGGTAATTGTGTTGGAGGGGGAAGGGTAGAGACGAAAAAGTGCTTGACATTGAGAAAATAAGGAAATGACTTCAAGCTCTCGATTGCATTCAGATTCACATGCCAAGAAGGAGGAAATGAGTTCTTTCTTTCCACGCCCACCCCCAACTTAACACATGTGCACACACTGGCACATGCACATGCTTAGCAAATGCACATGCACATACACGTCACACTGGCATGAACACACAACACCTCCTCCTCCTGTGGTGTTGTTTCAGGTGAGATAAGAAACCTATTTATCTCAGACTGACCATAGCTATATAGTCTCTCTATATATAGATAGATAGATCCCAAACAGATTTTATATATATACACACACACACATATATAAATCCTTATTTCAAATAAGTAGATATATGTTCCCAAAGTTCTATTCCTTTGCTGCTCTATCTGTATAAGCCTAACCAAAGCGGCATCAGTAAACAATCTATTAGCATTTCGTACAATGCAGGAAACACATTTTTCATGCCACTTTATTGTGGGGAAACTAAGACAATGAGCGAGTAAAGGAATTTCAATCCTTCACTAAAATTTGTCTCTGGGTCTATTGGATTGTATTGTACATTTACCGATTTTAAGAATAAATGTTCTATATTATAGGTGGAAACAGATTCCCACCATTAAAGAATGATCACAGCTTCATTTTGGTTGTGTTTCCAAAGGATAACAACAAAGCCCTTTTCAATTTAGGATTTTAGAAAACAAAGCTTACAGGTAGGTACAGATCATACTATCAGAAAGAATATCTGATTCGAAATCCCAGGCTGGTTGACAAGGCATGAGAGCATTCAAAGAGAAGCACAATTAAACAGATTATCATTTTCAAGCTCTTTGCTATTTTTTTTAAAGAATCAAGTAATGATGTTATTATTAAAATTTTCCTAATCCAAGATTTATTAATGCCCAAGTTAGGAAGGAGGTAAGTTCATTAATATAATTCTCTCATATGTAAGATTATTCTACAAAATTATTGTAACGTGTGATGAGTGTAATGTGTAAGGAAATAACGCAAAGCAGTCATTTATGCCACTAGACCTGTCTCTGTCCTTTGCACTGGGAAATGAGTGTCCTGGGAAAAAGTGATCAAGGTCTTGAATTTCTCTTCCTAATCAAAGGGAGAAAAATTTACTGTCTTTCCTTGAGCATCAGGTTTCTGGACATAAGAAGTTACCAGCTGAACAGCCATCCATTTCACTTATAAATGTCCACACTAGACGAACAACACAACAAACCAATGCCACCTCTCCAAGAAGCCGGGTACCAGGGCCACATGCTTTTATGCACCTCAGGGTTTGGCCCTGACACCAGCTCTAGCCCCGGGGTGCTTTCTCACCAGGACCTCTGGCCAGGAGGGTTAAGATGACAGAAGTTTAATGTATTAGAGCCAAAAGGGGACACAGAGGTCATTTAGTCCAACATTCTCACCTCAGAGATGAGGAAATGAGATCTACCCATCAACTGACATGCCTCATGCAGTAAATTTCTGTCCAAGTCTAGACAGAAACACATGTTTCCTGACAGCCAGTTCTCCAGAATCTCACTATGCAAAGCACAGCGCTCAGACTAGGGGCACTGGGAATGCATTAGAAATGAAGGATCTCACTACTTGCCCCAATCCTACTGTCCTACTGTATTCATTGGAGTTCTTCAAAGAAATAGAACCAATAAAGGGTGTGTGTGTGGAGAGAGAGCTTTATTTTATGGAATTGGCTCATGCGATTGTTGGAACAAACAAGCCCGAAACCCATAAGAAAGACCAGTGGGTTAGAAACTCTGGCAGGATTTCTATATTACAGTCTTGAGACAGAATTCCTGTCTTCTCTGGGAAGCCTCACTTTTTGCTCTCAAGTGGCTCCCTTATTGGATGAGGTCACCTACATTATAGATAGTAAACCCCTTAAAGTCACCCAAGTGTAGATGCTAATCAGATCTACAAAGTACTTTCACAGCAACATCTAGACTAAATAGCTAGGCATCATAGCCTAGACAGGTTGACACATAAAGTGTATCCATCACACTTCCTGCATTTTAACACTATCCCTGGGTGATTCATATGCACATTAAAGTTTGAGAAGCTCTGATTTAGCTATGTGTAAGTTTTGGAGATATTACATCCCCAATTCTGCAATAGAGAGATCCAATATAACAGTGTATGAAGTAAGTTAGAAGTTTATTTCTCTCCCATGAAAAGTTTGAGCACTCTAGTCTAGGAGAAGGAAAGAGATTTGACAACCAGGAACCCAGGCCTCTTCCAACTTGTGGCTCTTCCATCTTCAATGCTTGGCTTCATCTCATGGTCCAAGATACTTCTTTCCACTCTGGCCATGGTGTCTTTGTTCTTAATCAGCAGAAAGAGAGAAAAGGACAATGGATGGAACACCTCTTTTCCTCAAGGATGTGAACCAGAAATTACACTCAACACTGATGCTCAAATCTTGTTGTTCAGAATTTGATCATATAGCCACATCTAGCTACAATGGAGGCAGGAGAATATAGTTCTTTTACGGAATAGTCAATAATTCAATAAAAGTTCAGTACGATTCAGAGTTCTGCAACTAAGGAAAGAAGGGAAGATTATTAAAGGACAGCTAAACATTTCTGCCACTTATTTTTCTGCACCTGCAAACACTACTCGGACTGCAAATGAGAAGTTGGGGGAAGGAGAAGAGAGAGGGAGCATCTTTCCTGCTTTCTTCTATTGTAGGGAAAATTGAACCCATCGTATCACTGGGATGATGAGGAAACAGAGAGCGACGGCAGCTCCTACTGCCCTTGCATTGATTGACTACTTCCCCAACATGGAGCAGCTCTTGGCCAACGCAGCCAGAATGTAAGTTTCCCTTGTCCCAAAGAAGTAGCAGTGGTGGAATAAGCAGCATTCTACACTCTGGTTCTTTTTTTTTTTTAAACGTCTTTATTGGAGTATAATTGCTTTGCAATAGTGTGTTAGTTTCTGCTGCATAACAAAGCGAATCAACTATACATATACATATATCCCCATATTTCCTCCCTCCTGCGTCTCCCTCTCACCCTCCCTATTCCCATCCCTCTAGGTGGACACAAAGCACTGAGCTGATCTCCCTGTGCTATGCGGCTGCTTCCCACTAGCTATCCATTTTACATTTGGTAGTGTATATATGTCCATGCCACTCTCTCACTTCGTCCCAGTTTACACTTCCCCCTACCCGTGCCCTCAAGTACATTCTCTACGTCTGTGTCTTTATTCCTGTCCTGCCCCTAGGTTCTTCAGAACCATTTTTTGTTTTTAGATTCCATATATATGTGTTAACATACGGTATTTGTTTTTCTCTTTCTGACTTACTTCACTCTGTATGACAGACTCTAGGTCCATCCACCTCAGTACAAATAACTCAATTTCGTTTCTTTTCATGGCTGAGTAATATTCCATTGTATATATGTGCCACATCTTCTTTATCCATTCATCTGTCAATGGACACTTAGGTTGCTTCCATGTCCTGGCTATTGTAAATAGAGTTGCAATGAACATTGTGGTACATGACTCTTTTTGAATTATGGTTTTCTCAGGGTATATGTCCAGTAGTGGGATTGCTGGGTTGTATGGTAGTTCTATTTTTAGTTTTTTAAGGAACATCCATGCTGTTCTCCATAGTGGCTGTATCAATTTACATTCCCACCAACAGTGCAAGAGGGTTCCCTCTCTAGCACTTATTATTGGTAGATTTTTTGATGATGGCCATTCTGACTGTTGTGAGGTA
Organism: Balaenoptera acutorostrata; assembly: GCF_949987535.1. NCBI lineage: Eukaryota > Metazoa > Chordata > Mammalia > Artiodactyla > Balaenopteridae > Balaenoptera > Balaenoptera acutorostrata. The sequence continues at coordinate 24,717,925 of NC_080077.1, forward strand.
ATACCTCACTGTAGTTTTGATTTGCATTTCTCTAATGATTAGTGATGTTGAGCATTCTTTCATGTGTTTGCTGGCTGTCTGTATATCTTCTTTGGGGAAATGTCTGTTTAGGTCTTCTGCCCATTTTTGGCTTGGGTTGTCTGTTTTTTTTTGATATTGAGATGCATGAGCTGCTTGTAAATTTTGGAGATTAATCCTTTGTCAGTTGCTTCATTTGCAAATATTTTATCCCATTCTGAGGGCTGTCTTTTGGTCTTGTTTATGTTTTCCTTTGCTGTGCAAAAGCTTTTAAGTTTCATTAGGTCCCATTTGTTTATTTTTGTTTTTATTTTCATTTCTCTAGGAGGTGGGTCAAAAAGGATCTTGCTGTTATTTATGTCACAGAGTGTTCTGCCTATGTTTTCCTCTAAGAGTTTTATAGTGTCTGGCCTTACATTTAGGTCCTTAATCCATTTTGAGTTTGTTTTTGTGATGGTGTTAGGGAGTGTCCTAATTTCATTCTTTTACATGTACCTGTCCAGTTTACCCAGCACCACTTAGTGAAGAGGGTGTCTTTTCTCCATTGTATATTCTTGCCTCCTTTATCAAAGATAAGGTGACCATATGCCTGTGGATTTATCTCTGGGCTTTCTATCTTGTTCCATTGATCTATATTTCTGTTTTTGTGCCAGTACCATACTGTCTTGATTACTGTAGCTTTGTAGTATAGTCTGAAGTCTGGGAGCCTGATTCCTCCAGCTCCGTTTTTCTTTCTCAAGATTCTTTTGGCTATTCGGGGTCTTTTGTGTTTCCATACAAATTGTGAAATTTTTTGATCTAGTTCTGTGAAAAATGCTGTTGGTAGTTTGACAGGGATTGCATTGAATCTGTAGATTGTTTTGGGTAGTATAGTCATTTTCACAATGTTGATTCTTCCAATCCAAGAACATGGTATATCTCTCCATCTGTTTGTATCAGCTTTAATTTCCTTCATCAGTGTCTTATAGTTTTCTGCATACAGGTCTTTTGTCTCCTTAGGTAGGTTTATTCCTAGGTATTTTATTCTTTTTGTTGCTATGGTAAATGGGAGTGTTTCCTTAATTTCTCTTTCAGATTTTTCATCATTAGTGTATAGGAATGCAAGAGATTTCTGTGCATTAATTTTGTATCCTGCTACTTTACCAAATTCATTGATTAGCTCTAGTAGTTTTCTGGTAGAGTCTTTAGGATTCTCTATGTATAGTATCATGTCATCTGCAAACAGTGACAGCTTTACTTCTTCTTTTCTAATTTGGATTCCTTTTATTTCTCTTTCTTCTCTGATTGCTGTGGCTAAAACTTCCAAAACTATGTTAAATAATAGTGGTGAGAGTGGACAACCTTGTCTTGTTCCTGATCTTAGTGGAAATGGTTTCAGTTTTTCACCATTGAGGATGATGTTGGCTGTGGGTTTGTCATATATGGCCTTTATTATGTTGAGGAAAGTTCCCTCTATTCCTACTTTCTGGAGGGTTTTTATCATAAATGGGTGTTGAATTTTGTCGAAAGCTTTCTCTGCATCTATTGAGATGATCATATGGTTTTTCTCCTTCAATTTGTTAATCTGGTGTATCACATTGATTGATTTGCATATATTGAAGAATCCTTGCATTCCTGGAATAAACCCCACTTGATCATGGTGTATGATCCTTTTAATGTGCTGCTGGATTCTGTTTGCTAGTGTTTTATTGAGGATTTTTGCATCTATGTTCATCAGTGATATCGGCCTGTAGTTTTCTGCTTTAGTGACATCTTTGTCTGGTTTTGGTATCAGGGTGATAGTGGTCTCATAGAATGAGCTTGCGAGTGTTCCTCCCTCTGCTATATTTTGGAAGAGTTTGAGAAGGATAGGTGTTAGCTCTTCTGTAAATGTTTAATAGAATTTGCCTGTGAAGCCATCTGGTCCTGGGCTTTTGTTTGTTGGAAGATTTTTAATCACAGTCTCAATTTCAATGCTTGTGATTGGCCTGTTCATATTTTCTATTTTTTCCTGGTTCAGTCTTGGAAGGTTGTGCATTTCTAAGAATGTGTCCCTTTCTTCCAGGCTGTCCATTTTATTGGCATATAGTTGCTTGTAGTAATCTCTCATGATCCTTTGTATTTCTGCAGTGTCACTTGTTACTTCCCCTTTTTCATTTCTAATTCTATTGATTTGAGTCTTCTCCCTTTTTTTCTTGATGAGTCTGGCTAGTGGTTTATCGTTTTTGTTTATCTTCTCAAAGAACCAGCTTTTAGTTTTATTAATCTTTGCTATTGTTTCCTTCATTTCTTTAATTTATTTTTGATCTCATCTTTATGATTTCTTTCCTTCTGCTAACTTTAGGGGTTTTTTGTTCTTCTTTCTCTCATTGCTTTAGGCTGTAAGGTTAGGTTGTTTACATACACAAAGTCCTTTTAGAGACCAACAACGCATATTGTGCAGAATGGGCTGTAACCAAGGTAACAAAACATTGTTTCTTTGTATCAGCTTTTAAGACAAAAAAATCATTGTTATACTGAATGTTTCTTTGTATTAGTGTCTACTGCTAGGATGTTTACCTACATTTTCAAGATCTAGGTTATGTCAGGCTGTTTGTTTTCTTCTAGGTACTAACTATAACATTCAACAGATAATTAGAAGCACCTGGATTATAAGTCAAAGCATTTGGGAGCTTTAAATAAATAAGAATATAGCTCTGACAGGATTCTACTTACTTTCATGTTTCTATGAAAAATTATTTATTAATATAACTGAATATCACTTAACTAATACCCATATATTGATTATATGGTCCATAAGCATGCATGCATACATAAAGAATGATATATGTAGTATAAGACACTATAAATAACTTGCATGTTTATCATTTTTTATAAAACTATTTGAGGACTTTCTTGCCAAACTTGACTCATTAATAATTATCTGCCATCTAGTTCTATGATGAAAATAGAGTGAGGCAATCCATCTTGAATCTTTGGTACACTTGTAAGGGTGCCATGCCCCCCACGTGTACACACACTTTTCTTAATATAAGTACTCTTTTTACTTATATGAGGTTTTCACTTTGATGTACAAAATTGCTCTCTAAACAAAACTTTTTGATGTGCACGACAGTGGAGCTCAGTAGCATCTGGAGTTCTGTGACATCATGTCCTCCCACAAAACTGTACCCTCATGGTCTCAGTTTGATATGAATCTCTGCCAGACATGCTGTCATAGCCCTCATTCCTGCATGGATTCCATGTTACCTTTTAAAAATATCATTGTTACTTTGTGCAAAGTTGACTCAGAAAGCCGCTGTGAATGTTACTACTTTGGGCTGCAAAGTGTGTGGTGTGTGAGTGAGAGCGTGCGTATGTGTAATCAGTAGGGCTTATAGTTTATCATCATGTAATCACAAATTCTATTGTCAATATCACTGATGTAATAACTGAATTTATACTTCCATTAATTTAAACAATGGTCATTTTTACTTTGGAAATTAACAATCTGTTAAATATTTTTTTTTTGCCTACTAGATAAAATTTGGGGGAAAAAGTATGCAAAAATAGCAAAGAGGTGCTAGCTATGGAATCTCAGGCCATGAAAAGTGACTTTTCTTCTATATTTCAAAAGAAATAAACATTTTCTTACAGTTTGAGGAAGGAAAAATTAAGTTGTTATCATGGTACTCCCAATTTATTCTGGGAGAATGTCTTACTCAATCTGCTTCTCTTATATTTTTTCTTACATTAGGGAGAAATTGCTGTTCTGAGGATCTGGATTTCTATTCCCTGGGACTGTGTTCCCCATATGCCTTAGTTTAACGAGAATAATTTCCAGGCCCAGTCAGGAAATGAAAGCATAGGCCAGTGTAATGAGCATGTGATTGAATTTTTCTAATAGTATAGACTTATTAGCTCTAAAAATTTGCAGAATCACATTAATTTTTTCCTACTTCATGATATTTGCCCTGTAGCTCTTGAATTAGATTTTTTTCTCCAACTTCACAGACGTCATTTTGGTTTCAGACTTAGACATTTTCTAGAGACTTAACATAGGGGCTACAGTTACATTCTTAAAGTAGGAATTTTCACTCTGCTTTTTTTCTTCTGAGATAATTTTAAGAAGAGAGTTCATCACAATATGACTTAATCTGTATTCTCAACAATTTAGAAGAAAACATTGATTAACAATACTGAAGAAACCCATCTAAAAACAGCACTGCATGAAACTCAGCTCAATGGTATCTTAAAAGCATTAAGGTTTGTCAAATACATTCTAGTTTTGGCTATTACTATAATCAATGGTTATTGATTTTTTCATTGATGTTAATGGAGAAGAAAAATTACATGATTTTAGTTATAATATCAAATTACTTCTAGTTCTGACCCCACCAGCCTGTATAGTAGAAAACCTAACATATATTTGGGAGACGGGTACTCTTATGTAAGAACCTCTCTCCTTGAAGCCATCATGGTCTAGGGCTGTGCTGACAACTCCACTACTCCCAGCCTCTGCCCTCCTCATAGCCGTCTTGACTCTGGGACCATTGAGCACGTCCCGGAGCAGCGTCTCTTGGGGGTCTGTTTCCAGACCACGCCTCCACCCACATCAGGGTCCCACCATCAAGCTGGCATCGCCTATGTACTCACCACCCTCTTCACTCTTCAGGAACAGGGAGCCACAATCACACACAAGTTGGCCACGTTCTGCTTATTATACTTCTCCAAACAGAGCTCCAATCATCTTTCAGGGCTGGAAAATTCTGACTGCGATCTCAGTGAGCTTGGGTTTTCCAAAAACAGTAACAATAAGAGCCAAGCTCAATAATAATACTTACTATATGTGGGCACTTCAAATGCATTAACTTGTTTAACAATCACAACATGAGGAAAGATGTACTATTATTGTACCCATTTTACAAATGAGACTATTAAGGCACAGAGAGGTTAGGTGACCTCTCATTAAGCCAGGAAGAGAAGAACTAGAATTCATATCCATATATTCTGGTCCCAGAGTCTATGTTCTTAGCCACTACATGATACTATCTGTCCTTATGGCAATCTGTTCACCTTTTCCTAAGTAAGGTAAGTAATTACTGACTTCAGTCTATAGAGGCTTGATTGTATAGAGTGGTGACTGAGGTTGGGGAAAAAAAGATGTGTGAAGAAAAATACTTGCTATATTTATTCCTTCATGAAATTTTTCCAGGAAAAGGTAAACCATTGTCAAATTCTCAGTCAGATTATTTTGCCATATATATGATACTCACATCATAACCAGGATGTGCAGTAAAGGTGTATTTTCTATATTTTCATCTCTAAGTGTTCTGGTCAGCCACATGCACCCTATCCACTAGATAATGCAATGGGAAAATGACCAGTATCCAAAATAGTTGTCAACTTAGTTTGGTTTAATAGTTTAAACACTCTAAGTGTGCCCAATCTATTGAGTTAGTTACTCAAATTCTCTTATTTCTGAACCCTCCCTCTTTGACTTCTTTGTAAAATGGGGTCCAGGTATATGGGAAAGGGATTCATGTGACCTCCTGGTGCAGAGGGCTTAGCATGCCCTAGCTTTGCTTTGCTATTCAGTAGCTGATGAGCTTTGAGATGTTATTGATCTTATACTTGAATTTTCTGTGGTATCTGCTGGTGACATCTGCAGCAAGGACCACTCATGGCATCTCTCTCTCTCTCTCTCTCTCTCCTCTTTCTCTCTCTGTCTCTCTCTCCTTGGTTATAACCCAGGGGTAGATTCCTGGATACCATGGGCTCATATGGGCTCTCTAAGCCCCTCTGAAACTTTACATTTTTCATCATGTCCTTGTCCTAGATGGGCTGCCCTTAACCTCTTCTATAGTGTCATCCTGCTGCAGCCATTGTGGACTCCAGAGAAGGGTTGCTGATTCTCAATTCAGTGGTCAGGCCACATAGAACAAAAGAAGGTCAAATGAAGATGCAAATTAGATGCTCTCTTTCTCTTTTTCTGTGCTCTCTTAACCCTGCTTAAGGTTAAGCTCAGTGCTGGGGTGGAACCTCCTGCCCAGGACCCTCACAGGGCATCAAACTGATGACAGGACAAGAACTGCCACACTTGTGCTCAGAGCTATTTCCTCTTATCACTAAGTCAAAGCGCACAAGGGTAATTGGAACAAACATCTGATCACTTTCCTCTCTTTCTTCTTTCTCATTACATCCTCCTGTTCCGCTCTGTAATATCCAGGATGAAAACTCTTTTGTTCCTCTATATCACAGTCATCTTCTACTCAAGATAACAAGTTTTACTTACACAGATCTTTTTTTAGGTTATATTTTTGCAATTTGATTTTGCGGCTATGAAAATCTTACTTGTTAGGTAGATGATAAATAGATATTGTAATAATTGTTCTTAGCTTTAAATCCTAACTCTCATTCTTCAAGGCAGAAAATTCATGTTCTGGTTACTTATGGGTATGTAATGAAACCACCCAGATACTTAGTGATCAAACAACAATCAAATTTATTTGCTCACAGATTTACAGTTTAGAAAGGATTTGGCAGGAAGGGCTTATCTTTGTTACAGGCTGTTAACTGGGGTAGATCAGCTGGGTCTTAGACAATGCACTTCCAAGATGGTTTATTCACATGACTGGTAAGTTAGTGCTCACCTGAGGCTATTGACTAGATATCTTAGTGCCTTTCCACAAGGCCTCTCTACACTGCTGCTGCTTTCTCACAGCATAGTAGCTGTGTTTCAAGCAAGGAAGTGAGAGAAAGTAGATGCTTCCAATATCTTAAGTCCTAGGCCCTGAAATTGGCTGACAGCCACTTCTGTTGTATTCTTTGAGTCAAAGTTTTCACAGAGCTTCCTGGATTCGAGGGAGTTGGGGGAATTCTGAGGAGTCCCCTCACATGTTGGATTTGGCAAACAGAGATGTCAAAGCAATTATTATAAATATATTCAAATAATTAAAGAAAACTTTGTTTCAAGAATTAAAGAAAAATTCAATGACAATGGCTCAACAAATAATAAATTCAATGAGGAAATAGGAATTATTTAAAATGTTTAAAAATGTAAATTTGAGAGTTGACACAGAAAGAGAAATAAGCAGTGAACATGATGATAGATGAATAGAAAGTATATACCCTAAGGAATAGAGAGAAAAAATTGAAGAAAATTTAATAGAACTTCTGAGATCTATGAGACAATATCAAGAAAATACCAAAATATTTGTAATGGGAGTCCTAGAAGAAGGGAGTGAGAAACAGTAAGAAAAATATTTGAAGCAATAATGGACAGAAACTTTATAAATTTGATTCAAAAATCTAAAAACAGCAGAATATTCTTTCTTTTCAAGAATACATAGATCATTCTCCAGGACAAACAAAATGCTAGGACATAAAGCAAGCCTCAATAAATTCAAAAGAACTAAAAATCATTCAAAATATGTTCTACAGTAACAATGGGAGAAAACTAGATATCAACAACAGACAGAACCTAGAGAAATCTCTAAATATTTGGAAATTAAATAACAAATGGTTCAAAAGAAACCAGGAAGAAAATTAGAAAATACTTTGAAGTGAATGAAAACAAAAACAATATGTCACAATATGTCAAAGCAATGTGATGCAGGTAAATCAATGCTTAGAGTAAAATTATAGCTTTAAATAGCTATTTTAGAAAAGAAAAAAGATCTCAAATTAATAACCTAAACCTCCATTTTTAAGAAACTAGAAAAAGAAGAGCAAGATAAATACAATATAAGCAGAAGGGAAGGAATAATAAAACTCAGAGCAGCAAACAATGAAATAGAAAGAGAAAAATCAATAAATAATGAAATAAACAGTGGGTTCTTAAAAAGATCACAACATTGCAAAATACTTAGCTAAACTGGCTGAGAGAGAGACAACAAAAATCACCAAAATCAGGTATAAAAGAAGGGACATTTCTACTGACCCTACAGAAATTAAAATATAAGGTAATATTATAAACAACTCAATATCAATAGATTAAGCATATTTATGTATTTATGGACAATGTTCTAGAAAAGCATAAATTCCCAAAACTGACTAAAGAAACAGGTAATCTAACTAGATCTATAACAAGTAAAGAAATAAAACTAATAATTAAAAACTTCCCCACAAAAAAAACCCCAGGCCCAGTTTCAACCATGATTTCTATCAAATATTTTAAGAGGAAATGATACCAATTCTACACATTTTCCAAAAAATATATAGAGAGGAAACATTTCTCAACTCATTCTATGAGCCAGAAAGAGCCTGATACCAAAGCCAGAAAAATATATCACAAGGAAACAGCAGACCAATAGCCCTCATAAACACAGATGCAGAACAACCCATAAGAAAATGTTAGCAAACTGAATCTAGCAACATCCTAAAGGATGGCTAGTAAGCACATATAAGGATAGTCAACACCATAAGTCATTTTGGAAATGCCAATTAAAACCAGAAGGTGATACTACTACATACCTACTAAGATAGCTATAATGAAAATAACTGTCAAGGTCAAGTGTTGGCAAAGGTATGAAAAAACTAGAAGCCTCATACATTGCTGGCAGAAAACAGTTTAGCAATTTCTGAATAAGTTAAACATAAATTTATCGTTCCAATCAGCAATTCCACTCCTAGGTATCTACCCAAAAGAAATAAAAATATATGTCATGTAAATACTTGCACATGAATATTCATAGTAGCACTATTCACAGTAGCAAAAAAACTGGAAACAATCCAAATGTCTATCATTGGTTAATGTATAAAGAAAATGCAAGAAAATGTGGTATATCTATACAATAAATACTCTTCATCAATAAAAATGAATTAATTACTAGAACATCTACAATATAAATTATGTCTAAAAATTATGCTAATTGAAAGAATCCAGACACAAAAGACTACATATCGTATCATTCAGCTCATTCAGTTTCCCCCTCCCCCAAATTCCAGGTGAATCTATAGGTATAGAAAGCAGCTTAGTGGTTGTCTGGGGATTCACAGCAAACATGTAGGAAAGAACAACTTAGCATAAAGAAAATTTTCTTGAACTGGATGGTAGTGGGTTCCCCAGCTTTATAAATGTACTAAATAAATATCATTGAATTGTACACTTATAATGGGTGTATTTCCTGGCCTGTAAATTATACTTCAGTAAAGTTGTCTTCAATAAAGCAAGGTGATTTAGTATTTTCCTTCTCCTCAAACCTCTCATTTTCTTCTAGGTTGCATTTGTCTTCCTTAATAAGCATATCAACACTTTGGAAGGGATGTGGATGACAAATATACAGTCTGCATATGTACTACAGTCCTACACTAGAATTTACTGGAATGTACTACTAAGATCACTGTTAGCCACTTTTATGTTCTCATCTGCTGAAATGCCTGCTTACCCGCGTCCTTCAGTCACATGGTTGACATTGCCATCTTTGGGGAATATCTTTTAGTCTACAATTCTCTTATAGATTTTTTTCCTGATGAGTATACCTCAATAAATCATATGCATGCAAATTCTTGTTTTAGACTCTGCTTCTAGGGAACCTGACCTCTTAGCCCATCCTATGCATTATTTCCTATTTAGGAACTCTATTCTGCTGCTGTTGGGTGGGGTGCAGCTGTAACCTTCCTCCACACAGAGTTCCGGATTGGACATGGCTTTCTGCATTATCTACCCTACCATTATTGCACCATGTTGGTGTGGAATAATTTTCAATGATGCTTGCCATCTTCCCAAGCTCCACTCAAGGAATGGAACAAAGACTCACTCTATTCTCAATCCCCAGAATTCCATGAGTGGTAAATGGGGGGAAGCGGTGCATTCTAATCTAAATATAGACAATCCTCTCTCTAACCCTTGATTATCCTCCAAAAATGCCTTTTCCTTAGTCTGGAGAACCAAGTTTTCTTCCAAAATCTTTCTTTTTAAAAGCCAAGTGTATAACATCTTGTTCTTTAGTTTGGCTGGATTCTTTCTGTACTAGGACAGTAATAAATCTGAACTAATAGGAACAAAGATAGTCTATGACAACAAAGAAAGTATGGGATTTCAAAAGCACCTTGATTAATATTAAAATCTCACCATACTCTATATGCTGTGATAATATTCATATATATTGTATATAGTTTAAAGATATGTGAATGCATTATAATCAATATTTTAGTCTTATCCCAGCCTCCATGAAGTCTAATAATTATGATTTAGTGATATATTGGTAGAATCCCCATGTTGCCTAATGATTCTTCAAATAGAGGAATTTACTGATTGTCAGTATTCTGAATGGCATAGATAGATATATTTACTGGTTGACAGTATTCTGAATGGCATTATGCTTTACTGCCTAACAATGAAGTTCAACAAATTGTCATTATCATTCTCTTCCTTTTAGTACTCTAAAGTACTGTTGAGACTGCCATGTAGAAAAATTTATTGAGATAACATAATGTAATGAAAACTGCAGAAGCTTTGAAAGCAAATAAAAACTTGAGTCCCAATCCTGTCTCTTCAGCTTTTTGCCAATGGCGAAAAGGGATTCTACTTTGACTCCTTAAAGTGTCAATTGTTAGTGTAAATGAGAAGGGTTTGTTCTGAAAATTAAATGTGATAAATACATAGGGAAGCCCAATTTAAAAATAAAGCTCAGTATAGAAGATAAAATATTACACATTAACATATGTTAATGTAATGGGGTGACTCTATAAGGATGCATTGAGTCCATCAATGAGAAAAATGAGGGCCAAATTTCAAGGTTGAAAGGGTGTAGAAAGATAGATCGATAAATAGATAGATATACATATATCTCCTACGGGTTCTGTTTCTCTGGAGAACCTTGACAAACACAGTAATACAGATGATGAAGAATACAAGTGTCAACAGTTATACAGCAGGTGTGTATGGAGGCCAAGTGGCCTAACAGAGGGTATGGATGGACCTGGGTTCTGCCTCTGTCCTTTCACAATTGCTGGGAACTCTCGTTGCTAACATCTGATCCCAGCAGTAACATTTGGGAAGAATGGAGGAAAGAAGTTAACTGAGGCCCATGGGCACACCAAGTAATTCATCGTAGCCTCAACTTCCTTGCAGGCAAAACAGAAGTAGGGCTGGGAGAATTGGAGATAATGTGTGTGAAGGGTCTAGCACATACTAGGTGCTACATGAATCATGCTTCTAATTATCTCAATGTTCATAGAAGAAAACATTCTCTACCACGTCAGCCAAAATAAGTGAAATATGTTACTTTGGGGAAGAAATGGTGATTTTAACACACGGTTTTCAGCTTTCATATGCCATCTCTAGGGATAATCATTTTTGCACTTTTATTATTGTTACTAAACTTTAATTTTTCTCGTGCTAAGAGGGCTTGCAAAGGATGAGAATGAAGGAGGATGGGGCTATCCAAAATAATGGATATCCCAGAATCCTGCCAAGGTATGTGAGAAACTCCTAAAATAATAACCTGCATTTCCACTGCTGCGGAAATGGAAATATTTATTGTCGTCATTATCACCACTATTGTCATTATTGCTATTTTCGGAGTTCCCTGACAGACTCATTCATTCCTAAGGGGATTTAGTGGTTTGAGTTTCATGTCTGTACAGCTCTACCTAGGAAAGTCAAGAGTGCTTTCACCTTTGCTCCTGTCTAAACTGAACTTGCAGCCTTTCACCACATGGAAGCCACTTGCCTGGTTGACCTATCCGACTCAGCTGTGAAATCGGTCCCTCGGTTTCCAGAGCTCAAAGCCTCAGATTCTTCATTTACTCATCCATCTCTCTCTACCCCTTTTCCTCAGCTACAGTCAATCCCCTTGTCTATCACACCTGCTCAAATTTTTCTAAATCCCTTCTCTGTGCTCCCTGCCAGCTGCAACTGTCTTATTTCAAGACCTGAATAAAGAAAAAGTCTTTTCACTATCAACATTAAGGAGGATGTATCAGGTAAATGATTCTTGGCCCAAACAGCACTGTTTTAAAAAATTTAAAAATTGAGAGCCAACCCAAAATATAAGAGACTTTGGGATACTCAGATAACAAGAAACTCTCCTACTATTAGGATAAATTTAGAATATCCTTAATTATGTTTTTTCTTACAAGGTAATTAGTCAATCTCTCCCCCATACTTCCTTTTACTTTGAATTTTTCTTTATTTCAACATCTATCTCATTCCTCTTTATTTATCCAGGACACTACTCTGAACACTCTAAATGGCAACTGTCATGCCTACTCCTCCACAAGTCTGCTCAAACACCTAGGATGCTGTAGAAACCATAACACTATCTGTTACAAATGGTACCTGAAGATTTTGCTTTATACAAGGGAAAGAGATGTGAGACAAACAGCAATGCCATAGCTCTCATGTTAAGAAAATACATAAATGTACCACTAATCAAAGTTCTGGGATTGAAGGCAGTCTTCAAAGACAATCCCAAAGGATAAGTAGAGAAGATAGTTCAGTGTATATTAGAGGTCACCTAGCCTGAAAAATGATAAAGATGCTATTTTCCTTACACACATCACAAAACAGGGATTATTGTGATAATTATGAAAGATTCTACCACCAGAGACCCCTTTTAAAGCCTCATTTTAGCAAAGGGTAAAGGGGAAAAATTATCTTCTCACCTTACAGTCAGTTTCAGACATTTGGAGGGAAACTAGAGCAGATGCTGTGGGCACCATGCCCGTGTATGCCAGCCCTCACACTTTAGTGCACACTGGCTGGACTTGCAGCTACCAGCACCTGAATTTCTTTGCCTGAGGGCTTTCTCAAGCCAACAGAGCTTGCTTTGCCCACGTGTGCAGCACTCTGGATGTGTTTGGGTATTAACTTCCCCTGGGAGTAGCCTCCAACCAGTTAATGAAAGGAATTGGTGTATAAATACCCTAGCAACCTTATCCCTTGGGTAGAACAACTCTGAGGTATATGCTCTGCACCAACTTTCAGAGTTTCCCCAGCAGGATTAAGCTCTAGTGGACTACAATGGTGGGAGCCTTGATAATGTATATTTCATTGACTGCTTTGCTTCATCTCACTTCATTCTCCTACCACTGCTTTCTTCTTCTTCCAGGTAAATTTCTTGTGCACTAATCTGTATCTCAAGATCTGTTTCTGAGACATACCAACCAAGACTCTAAACTTCTCTTCCACCAAAAAAAGAACTGATGGCTAAATCAGAAATAGTGAAAACTCTAGGATAAATTATTCATTGAATTCAATTCAACAAACAATTATTGAGCACTTACTGTGTCAGGAACTGTGCAAAGATGAGCAGCATTTAAACCCTGATGGGAAGGAGATCACTAATTTCAATAGTAGACAATTACTGAATGTTTTAAAGTATAGTAATCAGTACATCCAGAAATAGCTATTAAGCCTAGAACAGAAAGCATCTAAACCCTGTCAGTGTGGAGCTGTGAAGTAATGGAAGACTTGCTGAAGAGGAAAGACTTGATTTAGTTTTCCCAGGTGGAAGTAGAAAGGGGAATATCAGATAAAGGGAGCAAATGCGCAGAACCAGATGGTACAGTCTCCCCCATGACAAGAATGTGGGGAAAACCTCAGAGAGGCTGGATGATATAGTGGTAAGAGCATGACCACTGAAACCGGACTGTCTGGGTTCAAACCCTAGCTTTTATAGATATTGTCTGTGTGACCTTGGGCAAACCAGTTAATCACTCTGAGCCTCAATTTACTCATCTATAAATTAAGGTGCCTATATCCTACCCTTTTTAGTAATTTAGAAAATTTAATATAAACAAAAGGTTTAGAAAAGTAACTGGCATATTGAAAGTGCTGAATAAATAACTGTGGTTTGTTATGGCTGGTTAACTCACAGGGAAAGTAATAGGAGATAAAGCTGGCAAAGTAGACAGGAGACAAATCATGCAGGTTCTTATATCCCATGCTAAGGAACTCTTTCTTCATCTTTGAAGTCAAGAATCAGCAAACTATGTATGACCCACTGGCTAAATCCAACCTACCCCTTTTTTCTGTAAATAGTTTTATTGGAATACAGCTACATTCATTAACTTGTATATTGTCTGTGACTATTTCATGCTACAATGGTACAGTTGAGCTGTTGTGACATAACATATGGTCCACAAAGTCAATAATACTTACCTTCTGATCTTTTACAGAGAAAAATTGCCAACCCCAGCCATAGATGGAAAGAAGTGACATGCAGAGTAAAGGATAAGTTGTATGGAGTAAATATCTGCAGGCAGAGAAAGATGGTCATTCCACAGGTCAAGATTAAGGTTGATGAGGTTAATAAACCAGATTTCATAGAGTCAAAAGAGGAAGGGTTTGGTATATAGATGAAGGAGAAATATATTGGGAGTTGATAAAGAGTCCAATTAAATCTGCAGGCTACAGGGCACGCCTAGCCTAGAGATAAGTTTTATTTATTCCAGAGTGTTCATATATTTTAAATCTGTTGTCAATGTTTAAAACAGACAGATATCACCACTAAAACATGAATATCTGGCTTGTTTGGAAAAACTGGAAGATCTGGCAAAAGTTTGCTTATAGGCGTGAGTGGCAGAACTTTATTTATCTGGAAGGCAGTATTTACATGAGACATTTACTTTCCACTACATTGCATTCTCCACTATTTCCTATTGTATTACAATTGGGTCAGCTTCATTCATGTCATAATCACGTTCAGTCTAAGTCCTCTAGGATTCAAGAGTGCTACATACTGCCACTTATGGACACAAGGGCATGGAGTATGGTAAAAGGAGCAGTTTCCTCTCAAAACAGATATAATAGAAACAGTGGCCTTGAGGGAGAGCCAGATTTTGGTAAGAACAAGTGAGGAGAGAGTACCACATGAAGAAGGTGAGGTGTGAGTCAACTTGTTTACGAAAGAAGAGAGGTTTATGATGACAGAGGAGAAAAACATTGAGGAGAAATTGCGTGAAGAGTCAAGGTGGGGGCAGGCTCACAGCAGGATAAAGATAACTTAATAAACAAGGATTGGTCACCAGAAATGTTACCTGTTGGTTGATGTATGAGGTTGAGTAAGATGAGAGCCATGGAAGGAAGTGATTGGCTTCAGAGTCCCCAGCTTTTTCTGGAAAATTACTGTGGTGTTCGACCCAGTGGTGGATAGGTTAGGGTTAGTGTCATCACAGATCCTGCCTGCAAATCTGTCCAAGGTAATTAGAACTACCTTTAGGTTCAATCAGAGTCATGATGAGGTCTCTGTCATGTAAGCCCTAGGGAAAAGTGCTGAACTGGTTCAGTTAAACAATATCTGTAGTTGCTTTGAAATCCAAGATTATATATTTCTAACAGCTTTAGAAATGGAGGAGGAATAAGTTATCTAAGGAAGTTGTGATCTCAAGATTCTTCCCTTCTTTGCTGTTTCTTAAGGAATAGATAACTCTTTTGTTCACTGAGCACCCTGATGGGCTTTGTATATGGAAAAGCATTGCCCCTACTTACTTGGAGATGTTGGTCTTCTCTTCCTGCATCCTCGTCCTTCATATGCCTTCTTCTATATTTCTCTTAATTTTTCTTTGTTTTCCTGTCCTTTTCATCTCAGGAGTCAGTTACCTATTAAAAAAGAAAATAGGGAATATAGTGAATGGGAAAATGTCATTAAAACTCTCAACATCTACCCTTTTCAATATCTATTATTATCTTTTTCACTATAACAGAGAGGACAATTTCCTAGGTCTCACATAATGGAAAATTCACTCCTATCCTTCAGTGTTTGTCCCGGAAAAACCTTATAAAGTCATATTTTTATTCTATTAGCTGTTGGAAATAGCCATGAGGGAAGGCCACCTCCTAGCCACATCCATCCAGACACTGCAACAGAGGAATCAACCTTAACCAGGAAGAAAAACCAAGGCTTCGAACTACTTAATAGGCAAAAGCCTTACCCTACATGCTTGAGAGGAAAAGATATTTTAAAGTCTGCATTCTTGGCTGAAGATGATTCTTTAGCCATAACGAAATATTTTACATTTCAAAAAGAAATATGAAACTGCAGAGGGTGTTGATGCAGATACCAAGAGTGATGAGGTCTGGTAAATAAATTCACTTAAATTTCTTCTCTTAGGAATTATCAATGGGGTAAGAAGTAGAGAGAGAACAGGCAGTATTCAAAGAAATGCTTATAAATAGATAAGAAAATTAAAACAATAGTTTAATTTAAAACTTATTCAATTAAGAGAAAGATTATAAAATATTGCATAAAGTGATTTTTTTTAATACAAAGATTCATTCTGGTCTGTGCTCTGGGAGAAAAGTCTACTTGGAAATAGATAAGTAAGAATTATGGAGGACTTTTCAGAAGTAAGTGCACATGGCTCTCTTCAGTGTTTCATAAAGCTGATTTTCCACAAAGTTTTAAGAAAGGAGGAAGGAAAAGATGAGACAGGAAATACAAGTCCCTAATGACTCCTCTTTTGACCCACAAATCCAAGGAGAGGATGAGAAAGCACAAAGTTAAACCATCGTAGTTCAAATTTTGCTAGAATTAAAAGTTCTTTACTTAATGGAAAAAAGGAAAGTAGTGAGTTTATATTTAGATTTCTTAAATCCTAAAGAGAATAGGAACACAGAGTTTATATTTTTCTCCTTTTTTTCCTGCCTTTTCTTTTTTTTTAATGATGATTTAGACTCATAATCTTTTAAAATAATATATATGTCCCTCTTCATCCTTTTCTGAACATAGAAAAAAATACCCCACTGGTAAAGACTTGATGTAATTCTTCCTTTAAGAGTTTAAGGAAAGAGTCTTCCTTTATAATACAAAATTTGCTGTCTATATAGTGTGAGTCAAATTAAAAACTGTCCTTGTGCTATGTGTGTTACCACCCTCTTGACTAGGAAAATTCTAGAGATCAAAACAACCATTTATTTTCTCCACTAGACACAGCGGTCAAGATCCAATAGTGTGTCACAATCTGCTGTGAGCTCTGTTGCAAGTAATTTGTTACTATTAATAGTTCAAATTTTGCAAATGATTTACTTTTGTTTGTAAGTTAGAGGGAAGTCAAGGTTATCCTGAAATGTCACTCTCACTCAGCTGCATTCTGATATCCTCTGAGAAGAGAAGGGGAGGCTTTCTAACCAGGATGCCAGTGAGCGTATGTCACCCACTGTTTGTTTCCAGAGGTAAAAAGGTTGAAACCACTCATCAGACTCCAGGCAGACAGCAAAATACCCTGTAGATATCGAAAGCAAGGTGCCATCTGAAAGTGAAACTAGAAAATCAATGCAAGACAGATGTGGTCAGAGACATGTAAGGTCATTCTTAAGAATAAGGTGTATGGGGTCATGCACTAAGAGAAACTCCAGGCACCTCTCATCGGGATGAGTGCATCATGCCCAAAGTCAGTAAATATTTGCAGGGCTCAATGTCCCTCGCTCTGAATGATGTGCTCAGAAATTGTCCTTCTGAGTCTTATTTGGTTTTACATGTTTTTTTCTTTCGGCAAAAAGTGTAAGTATCTAGGACTTTTGGCGTTTGTAATTTTGTCATTAATTAATAAATTAGCATTCTGGTCTTATGACCACATGAAATGTATTGACACTCTGATTTGTTCCAGATCCTGTGCTAGGCACTAAGTTCACACAGATACTTAAGAAAGAGTCTTCTTCTCAAGGGAATTCCCATGAGAAATTAATTAATATGAGTTTGTTCCTGAAAGGTTAATATACTCCCTCTATGTACTCAAAAAATCATGTTTATGAGCCTGCAAAATCGAGGAACAGACTGGATTGTGGTGAATCCATCAAATGAAATAGCATCTAATGAAGCTTCATGAGGACCAAACAACTGATCACAACTGAAAAAAATCCCACATCACAATTTTCTTTGTGTATATATAAAGTTTTAGTCATCATGGAAAGTCATTGTCACTGAGCTAAAACTCAGATGATCTGAGTCCACTGCTTATTAGCTCTATGATTGTAATGATTGTAAATAAGTTAACATCTTTGAGACTTGATTTTCTTACCTACAAAATGAGACGAATCATTCTTCCCATTACTCCACACCGATGTTGTGAGGTTGGAATGCATGGAGAGAAGCAAGGGACGAAACTCTATTCCAACATAGAGTTATAACCAACAGCCACTGTGTGCCAGGCAGAGTGTTAGACGATTTCCTCCTGTTCTCATTTTTAACCCTCACAGGAACCCTCACTTTAGGCATTATTGCTTTAAAAGTTGACTTTCTAGGTCACATCATGTAGTGGCAGAACTAGAATTTGAAAACCCAACTGTCTGCCTGCAGGGTGCTTGTCTCCATTGCTTCACCCTGCCTATATCACACCTGAGTCAATTGTGTGAAACGTCTTTGAAAATTGGAAGCTGTTCTACTGTTACCATCCCAAGTCAATGATCTGAGAGTGAAAATGTCCCCTAAGTCACTTAATCTGTTCCTTTGCTCATGGCAAGTTTTCTACTTGAAGGTTATTGTCTTTTTTTTTTTTTCTGTGATTAATTCTTATCCATTCTTCAAGCTGACTATAGTTCTCTAGGCAACAATGATCTTTCCTTCTTATAAAATCTGATATATCTATGCTATTTCACTGTCTCATACATTTAATATGTTGTGTTTTTAGTTATTATTATACATGTGTCTTGCTTCCTCAGCTAGACTGAAATTTCCAGTGAGTAAAAGAATGCCTTGGTACTCCTCTAGGACCAGGTCATTGTAGCATCAAGCCATTAAAAACATAGGTTTGCAAATGTTTGAGTTTTAATTGATATATTAAAAAATATTATAAGACAAAGACCAAAATGATGATTACTAAAATAGGCAGTCTAATTTACTTTTAAAAGAACTTTAAATGTTTATCTCACCTATGTTATAGGCAAAGACATTCATTTTTACAATCATTTTTCTCATATTCAAAATACTACAATGTTATAATAAAAACTATGCTATTGCCTGCCACTGTTATTATTTTTGTGTGTATATCTTCCTATTTTTTCTATATGTGACTATATTTATAAAACTTGAATTAAAAAAAAACTTGACTGGGCATATACTCAGAGAAAACCACAATTCAAAAAGACACATGCACCCCAATGTTCATTGCAGCACTATTTACAATAGCCAGGTCATGGAAGAAACCTAAATGCCCATCGACAGAGGAATGGATAAAGAAGATGTGGTACATATATACAATGGAATATTACTCAGCCATAAAAAGGAATGAAATTGGGTCATTTGTAGAGACACAGATGGACCTAGAGACCATCATACAGAGTGAAGTAAGTCAGAAAGAGAAAAACAAATATCATATATTAACTCATATATGTGGAATCTAGGAAAATGGTACAGTTGAACAGGTTTGCAAGGCAGAAATAGAAACACAGATGTAGAGAACAAACGTATGGACACAAAGGGGGGAAAGCATGGGGGGGGGATGAATTTGGAGATTGGGATTGACATATATACACTAATATGTATAAAATAGTTAACTAATAAGAACATGCTGCATAAAAATAATAATAATAAATTTAAAACAACAAAAAAACTTGAATGTCAAGGAATTTTATTTTATTATATGATTTTGACTTATAATCTATAGAGAACATATTCCATATTATTGTATAGTTTCTCATTGCATCATTTTAATGGATGTATATTTTTTCATGTTTATTAATTGGCTTTGTGTTTCAACATTTTTGTCAGTTCATTGATTGAGCTCTTTCCTCAATTCTCCATTTTTCTCACCACAGCAACCATTACCAGATTACTATATACCCCTCCAGAGTTAGTCTGTTTATGTAGAAGTTAACTATAGAAATCTGTATATCCATCTTTTAAAAAACAGTAATGGAATCATACTATGTATACTGTTCCTTACCTTGCCTTCTCATTCAATATTATATTCTGGAGATTGTTCCACATCAATACAAGTAGGGGAGAGGCTTCAAGATGGCGGAAGAGTAAGACACGGAGATCACCTTCCTCCCCACAGATACATCAGAAATACATCTACGTGTGGAACTGCTCATACAGAACACCTACTGAATGCTGGCAGAAGACCTCAGACCTCCCAAAAGGCAAGAAACTCCCCACGTACTTGGGTAGGGTAAAAGAAAAAAGAAACAACAGAGACAAAAGAATAGGGATGGGACCTGCACTAGTGGGAGGGAGCTGTGAAGGAGGAAAGGTTTCCACACACTAGGAAGCCCCTTCGCGGGTGGAGACTGCGAGTGGCAGAGGGGGGAAGCTTTGGAGCCACGTAGGAGAGCGCAGCCACAGGGGTGCGGAGGGCAAAGCGGAGAGATTCCCGCACAGAGGAGCGGTGCCGAGCAGCACCCACCAGCCCGAGAGGCTTTTCTGCTCACCCGCCAGGGCGGGCGGGGGCTGGGAGCTGAGGCTCGGGCTTCCGTCGGATCCCAGGGAGAGGACTGGGGTTGGCGGCGTGAACACAGCCTGAAAGGGCTAGTGCGCCACAGCTAGCCGGGAGGGAGTCCGGGAAAAGGTCTGGACCTGCCGAAGAGGCAAGAGAGTTTTTCTTGCCTCTTTGTTTCCTGGTGCACGAGGAGAGGGGATTAAGAGCGCTGCTTAAAGGAGCTGCAGAGATGGGCGCGAGCCGCGGCTATCAGCGCGGACCCCAGAGACGGGCATGAGACGCTAAGGCTGCTGCTGCCGCCACCAAGAAGCCTGTGTGTGAGCACAGGTCACCATCCACACCGCCCCTCCCGGGAGCCTGTGCCACCTGCCACTGCCAGGCTCTCGTGATCCAGGGACAACTTCCCCGGGAGAATGCACGGCGCGCCTCAGGCTGCTGCAACGTCACGCCGGCCTCTGCGCCGCAGGCTCGCCCCGCCTCCGTACCCCTCCCTACCCCCGGCCTGAGTGAGCCAGAGTCCCCGAATCAGCTGCTCCTTTAACCCCGTCTTGTCTGAGCAAAGAACAGATGCCCTCAGGCGACCTACATGCAGAGGCGGGGCCAAATCCAACGCTGAACCCCGGGAGCTGTGAGAACAAAGAAGAGAAAGGGAAATCTCTCCCAGCAGCCTCAGGAGCAGCAGATTAAATCTCCAAAATCAACTTGATGTACCTGCATCTGTGGTATACCTGAATAGACAACGAATCATCCCAAATTGAGGAGGTGGACTTTGGGATCAAAGATATATTATTTTTCCCCCTTTTTCTCTTTTTGTGAGTGTCTAGGTGTATGCTTCTCTGTGTTATTTTGTCTGTGTAGCTTTGCTTTCACCATTCGTGCTAGGGTTCTGTCCGTCCGTGTTTTGTTTTTTGTTTTTTGTTTGTTTGTTTACTTTAAAAAAATTTTTTCTTAATAATTATTTTTTTATTTTTTATTTTAATAACTTTATTTTATTTTATTTTACTTTATTTTATTTTATTTTATCCTCTTTCTTTCTTTCTTACTTTCTATTTTTTCTCCCTTTTATTCTGAGCCTTGTGGATGACAGGCTCTTGGAGCTCCAGCCAGGCATCAGGGCTGTGCCTCTGAGGTGGGAGAGCCAACTTCAGGACATTGGTCCACAAGAGACTTCCCAGCTCCATGTAATATCAAACAGTGAAAATCTCACAGAGATCTCCATCTCAATGCCAAGACCCAGCTCCACTCAACAATCAGCAAGCTACAGTGCTTGACACCCTATGCAAAACAACTAGTAAGACAGGAACACAGCCCCATCCATTAGCAGAGAGGCTGCCTAAAATCATAATAAGGCCACAGACACCCCAAAACACACCACCAGACGTGGACCTGCCCACCAGAGAGACAAGATCCAGCCTCATCCACCAGAGCACAGGCACTAGTCCCCTCCACCAGGAAGCCTACACAACCCACTGAACCAACCTTAGCCACTGGGGGCAGAC
Source organism: Balaenoptera acutorostrata (assembly GCF_949987535.1). Lineage (NCBI taxonomy): Eukaryota > Metazoa > Chordata > Mammalia > Artiodactyla > Balaenopteridae > Balaenoptera > Balaenoptera acutorostrata. The sequence continues at coordinate 24,739,725 of NC_080077.1, forward strand.
ACCAAAAACAACAGGAACTACGAACAAGCAGCCTGTGAAAAGGAGACCCCAAACACAGTAAGTTAAGCAAAATGAGAAGACAGAGAAACACACAGCAGATGAAGGAGCAAGGTAAAAACCCACCAGACCTAACAAATGAAGAGGAAATAGGCAGTCTACCTGAACAAGAATTCAGAATAATGGTAGTAAAGATGATACAAAATCTAGGAAATAGAATACAGAAAATGCAAGAAACATTTAACAAGGACCTAGAAGAACTAAAGAGCAAACAAACAATCATGAACAACACAATAAATGAAATTTAAAATTCTCTAGAAGGGATCAATAGCAGAATAATTGAGGCAGAAGAACAGATAAGTGACCTGGAAGATAAAACAGTGGAAATAACTACTGCAGAGCAGAATAAAGAAAAAAGAATGAAAAGAATTGAGGACAGTCTCAGAGATCTCTGGGACAACATTAAATGAACCAACATTTGAATTATAGGGGTCCCAGAAAAAGAAGAGAAAAAGAAAGGGACTGAGAAAATATTTGAAGAGATTATAGTTGAAAACTTCCCTAATATGGGAAAGGAAATAGTTAATCAAGTCCTGGAAGCACAGAGAGTCCCATACAGGATAAATCCAAGGAGAAACACGCCAAGACACATATTAATCAAACTATCAAAAATTAAATACACAGAAAACATATTAAAAGCAGCAAGGGAAGAACAACAAATAACACACAAGGGAATCCCCATAAGGTTAACAGCTGATCTTTCAGCAAAAACTCTGCAAGCCAGAAGGGAGTGGCATGACATATTTAAAGTGATGAAGGAGAAAAACCTACAACCAAGATTACTCTACCCAGCAAGGATCTCATTCGGCTTTGATGGAGAAATTAAAACCTTTACAGACAAGCAAAAGCTGAGAGAGTTCAGCACCACCAAACCAGCTTTACAAAAAATGCTAAAGGAACTTCTCTAGGCAGGAAACACAAGAGAAGGAAAAGACCTACAGTAACAGACCCAAAACAATTAAGAAAATGGGACTAGGAACATACATATCGATAATTACCTTAAATGTAAATGGATTAAATGCTCCCACCAAAAGACACAGACTCGCTGAATGGATACAAAAATAGGACCCGTATATATGCTGTCTACAAGAGACCGACTTCAGACCTAGAGACACATACAGACTGAAAGTGAGGGGATGGAAAAAGATATTCCATGCAAATGGAAATCAAAAGAAAGCTGGAGTAGCAATTCTCATATCAGACAAAATAGACTTTAAAATAAAGATTATTACAAGAGACAAAGAAGGACACTACATAATGATCAAGGGATCGATCCAAGAAGAAGATATAACAATACTAAATATTTATGCACCCAACATAGGAGCACCTCAATACATAAGGCAAATACTAACAGCCATAATAGGGGAAATCGACAGAAACACAATCATAGTTTGGGACTTTAACACCACACTTTCACCAATGGACAGATCATCCAAAATGAAAATAAATAAGTAAACACAAGCTTTAAATGATACATTAAACAAGATGGACTTAATTGATATTTATAGGACATTCCATCCAAAAACAACAGAATACACATTCTTCTCAAGTGCTCATGGAACATTCTCCAGGATAGATCATATCTTGGGTCACAAATCAAGCCTTGGTAAATTTAAGAAAATTGAAATCGTATCAAGTATCTTTTCCAACCACAACGCTATGAGATTAGATATCAATTACAGGAAAAGATGTGTAAAAAATACAAACACATGAGGCTAAACGAAACACTACTTAACAACCAAGTGATCACTGAAGAAATCAAAAAATACCTAGAAACAAATGACAATGGAGACACGACGACCCAAAACCTATGGGATGCAGCAAAAGCAGTTCTAAGAGGGAAGTTTATAGCAATATAATCCTATCTTAAGAAACAGGAAACATCTCAAATAAACAACCTAACCTTATATCTAAAGCAATTAGAGAAAGAAGAACAAAAAACCTCCAAAGGTAGCAGGAGGAAAGAAATCATAAAGATCATATCAGAAATAAATGAAAAAGGAATGAAGGAAACAATAGCAAAGATCAATAAAACTAAAAGCTGGTTCTTTGAGAAGATAAACAAAAATGATAAACCACTAGCCAGACTCATCAAGAAAAAAAGGGAAAAGACTCAAATCAATAGAATTAGAAATGAAAAAGGGGAAGTAACAAGTGACACTGCAGAAATACAAAGGATCATGAGAGATTACTACAAGCAACTATATGCCAATAAAATGGACAAACTGGTAGAAATGGACAAATTCTTAGAAATGCACAACCTGCCGAGACTGAACCAGGAAGAAATAGAAAATATGAACAGACCAATCACAAGCACTGAAATTGAAACTGTGATTAAAAATCTTCCAAAAAACAAAAGCCCAGGACCAGATGGCTTCACAGGCAAATTCTATCAAACATTTACAGAAGAGCTAACACCTATCCTTCTCAAACTCTTCCAAAATATAGCAGAGGGAGGAACACTCCCAAACTCATTCTATGAGGCCACCATCACCCTGATATCAAAACCAGACAAAGATGTCCGAAAGAAAGAAAACTACAGGCCAGTATCACTGGTGAACATAGATGCAAAAATCCTCAACAAAATACTAGCAAACAGAATCCAGCAGCACATTAAAAGGATCATACACCATGATCAAGTGGGGTTTATTCCAGGAATGCAAGGATTCTTCAATATATGCAAATCAATCAATGTGATACACCATATTAACAAATTGAAGAATAAAAACCATATGATCATATCAATAGATGCAGAGAAAGCTTTCGACAAAATTCAACACCCATTTATGATAAAAACCCTCCAGAAAGTAGGCATAGAGGGAACTTTCCTCAACATAATAAAGGCCATATATGACAAACCCACAGCCAACATCATCCTCAATGGTGAAAAACTGAAACCATTTCCACTAAGATCAGGAACAAGACAAGGTTGCCCACTCTCACCACTATTATTCAACATAGTTTTGGAAGTTTTAGCCACAGCAATCAGAGAAGAAAAAGAAATAAAAGGAATCCAAATTGGAAAAGAAGAAGAAAAGCTGTCACTGTTTGCAGATGACATGATACTACATATAGAGAATCCTAAAGATGCTACCAGAAAACTACTAGAGCTAATCAATGAATTTGGTAAAGTAGCAGGATACAAAATTAATGCACAGAAATCTCTGACATTCTGATACACTAATGATGAAAAATCTGAAAGTGAAATTAAGAAAACACTCCCATTTACCATAGCAACAAAAAGAATAAAATATCTAGGAATAAACCTACCCAAGGAGACAAAAGACCTGTAGGCAGAATATTATAAGACACTGATGAAAGAAATTAAAGATGATACAAATAGATGGAGAGATATACCATGTTCTTGGATTGGAAGAATCAACATTGTGAAAATGATTATACTTCCCAAAGCAATCTACAGATATAATGCAATCCCTATCAAACTACCAATGGCATTTTTCACAGAACTAGAACAAAAAATTTCATAATTTGTATGGAAATACATGTAGATTTGTTCTCATTCTTCTTAATGACTGTATAGTATTCCATGGTATGGATTTTTTCCATAATTTATATAATCAAGTCCCTATATAATTAATTTCTTACTTACATGATTTACTATACATATATATTTTCTTTTTTCCAAATGATCCATCATATCTTTCCTAACAGGCTTCATTCATTTTTCTCCCTAAAGGCTTTGCTTCTGAATCCCTCTATTCTTGGGTTTCTGTCTGCTGATTGCTCTCTGTGCCACATGCAATGTTGACACCCTGGCAGTACTGCTCACCTCTCTCCTGGAATCCACTCTTCCCTAGATACTATAATTTGTTCTTCCTTTATTAACTCCTTCATTTTGCTCTAGCACATTTTCCAATAGCTAACTTTAAAAGTGCATCTGGATATTTAGATGTCCAAGCTGTTTATTTTGCCTTTATATTTATTTTGGTTGAATATAGAATTTCATATAGAAAATATCTTTTGTCCAAATTTTGAAGGTACTTCTTCCTTCACTTGTAGCATCCAGAGCAGTTATTAGAAAAGCCAGGGTCCTTCAGAACCTAGTACATTGACCCTTTTACCCTTCTTGGTTAAGTCTGTGAATATATTTTACTGTTTTCTACTTTCCAAAACTGTTTTGCAGTCATTTTCTAATGACATTTCATATTCTATTTTCTTTGATAGAGTTCATTTATTTTCCTCAGTGAAACCTGGGGAAGAAGAGGCAATAAATACATGTGTCAATTCATCATCTCTATCTCTAGAGTCCAGTGTTTAACTATTGTGCTTCTATTGAATATTAAATTTCTAGTTTTTCACTTTTACAAACACTTGAACATCTTCATGGTTAAGTAGAAATCATAATTATTTCTTAGGTTATACTAAAGGTCCAATTCTTGCAAAAAAGTGTTTACAAAATTTCTAATGTATTTGATAGATACTTCTAAGTGTATTCATTTCCTGTTGCTGCAGAACAACTTACCACAAAAAGTAGCATCTTACCCCACAGTTTCCAGGGGGTCAGGAGTCTGAGCCTGGCTTAACTGGGTCCTCTGTTCAGGATCTCACAAGGCTGCGATTCAGGTGTTGGTCAGGAATACATTCCCATCTGAGGCTCAGGATCCTCTTCCAAGCTGACATGATTGGCAGAATTCATTTCCTTGGAGCTATAGAACTCATGGTGGCTTATTTCTCCAAAGCCAAGAGGAAATGGAGTATCTGAACTCAGGGAAGGTCTAAGCCTTCTTTTAAACTGATTAGGGACCTTGATTTCATCTGTCAGATTCCTTTACCTTGGCCATATAATGTAGCATAATCATGAAAATGACAGCTATCATATCCTACATCTCTCTGACACTGAAGAGAGGGGAATTATACAGGGCATGGACACCTGGCAGGAGGAAGGAGAAAGGGGATGGGTCTTGGAGGTCATCTCAGAATTCTGCCTACCACAGCAAGTTACCCTAAGAATAATCTATGTATTGTAAATATATTCCAGTTTTTAAATCATTGTAATTAATTACATTAAAATCCAGAAAAGTGTAAGAACTATTTACTCAAATTACATTTACTCTGATTTTTCTACCATTTAATTTATGTTTTCCTTACTTATATAACAGAATTTTGATAAACCTCTACCTATTACCTTCCCTCTGTTTACCATGGCTTTTGAAAGACCCTATTTAATTCTTAAATGAAGTCCTACCAATTTTTCAAAAACTAGAGGAAAATGCAGTAGCATTGTTTCTGGATTTTTAACAAAAATGTCATTAGACATTCATATTTTTCCAGGCATTCTGCTGGTCAGTGAGTATTAAGAATGCACAAGTAAGTAAACCAATGTTCTTGGTCTTGGGTGCATCCAGCCTAGAATAACAGTGACAAGTATAATAAGTTTTCCAGTGAAGTAAAGAATTCCTGAGAAAGGACTTACTAAACACGAAACCAGCGGAAGCACTCACAAAGGAAAATGATGATGAACTTCACTGTGTAAAAAGTTATGTCAAATTATTTTTCAATACCATTAAAAACACTTGGAAAGATTGAATATATAAATATATTTGCATAGTATCAATATAGAATACATACACACACACATACATACACATAATCAACAAATAAATCAGTAAAAACATGAAAGCATAAATCAGAAAAATTTTAAAGGATACAGATCCAAAATTCAAAGAAAATACAAATGACCAATAAGTACTTGAAAAGTTATTCTATCTCACCAGTAATTGAAGAAATATACAGAAGGACAGTAAATAGAAAATATGAAAAATACTATCACTAAGTGCTGGTGAGGGTGTGACAAGTTAACCTCTACTATACATTATGTGGAAGAATAAATGGGGCAACCTTTTGTGAAAGGAATGTGTCAATATAAAGGAGAATGAAAGAGCTACATGCTTTGGTCCTGTAATTCCACAGGTGAAAAAATTTGAAGGAAATGAAGATTTCAACAATAAAGGAATTTTAAGTAAATGAAATATTATACTGTCATTAAAAATGATGTTTTTTAAAACTATTTTAGTGATGTGGGAAAACAAATACATTGATATGTTAAATTAAAGAAGTCCACAACAAAATTGATCACTTCTAAGCTATATATATATATATATATATATATATATATATATATATATATACATACACATAGAAGAAAACTTGAAGATAAATACACCAAAAATTTTAGCCATAATTATCTCAAATACATAATTATATAGTTTTTACTCTCGTATTGCATATATTCTATGTTAAGAAAACATTCCTAAAACAAAAGTAATAGGTCCATAAAATTACAAAGTTGATAAACAGAATAGGAAAATGTAATGTCTTTAACATGTACCAAAAAAAAAGCCCTGGTCAGAATTAAAGCCCTGAAATTTCAGGAACAATATTAAAATGCAGCATGTGAGCATGAATCTACTTCATGGAGAGAGAGTGGGTCATAGCCACATGTTGTTCAGAGAGCTACCAACAAGGTAGACCAGATGGATGAGAATCAAAAACTGGAAAAACCAGCCCAGCTAGACAGGCATTTCCTGGCACAATCTGATTAATTCTAACAAAAGACAGATCTCATTTTATGAACGATAATATACATTTTAAATATCAGTCACACCTTTATCTTAACAACTGTTCTAGTTTGGAGGCTGTGGATTAAAAGCAATGTACCCAGCTATTTATTGCTGAGTTCTTAAAGAAATAAAATATGTAAAAGGTGAAATAAACTGGAATAGGTTATCTATAAGAGGAAAGCCTAAGATGAGTTATATGAAATTATATTTTCTCAAAAATGTTTATATAAATCATGTTAACAAACTTTCAAAAGTGTTTTTGAATTTTAATGATTGACATTTATATTCTAGGATATGATGAGTTATGATGAAGTTACTAACAAATTTTTCTTCATCTTCATAGAGGATTGAAAAAAAGGGAGAGAAAATAAGCTGAAATCATGAAAAGAGAGATTTTTTTCTTTGCTTTCTTTTCTATTGGGGGAAGGGCATGAATTAAAAATCTGTGATTAAATGATTGCAGCCAATTACTCAGATAAGTTTATTGTCTGGCCACCCTTGAAGATCTTCAGAATAATATACTCAACAGTCGGACTTGCTTTAGGTTTTCACCTTAAACCTAAACCTTCTGCCTAGGAACAGGAATGGACAGAATGACCCGTTCCTCTCTCTTAAACTTCCTGTATTAATAGAATATAGCACGTTGTGTAAGACAGAGATTAAATAAATAACACAATATTTTAGTTTTGAAAAATAGTTAATAAATATTGCGTTAGAAAGATTCCAGGTACATATTGGACTGTTTTCAATTTCAAATCACATCTCTGAATGGTCAACCACAGTAGATGGGCCATACCTGGAAGAGGAGATTTGAGAGAAAAGACGTGAGGCTTGTGGGTGGGTCTTGCAATTGTTAAAGCATTAGTGAATGGGATCTTTTTCCTAGAGGAGAAATGCAATTTTGTCAGGAGAAAGAAGGAACTGTTTTCCTTTTTTTTATGAAGCAGAATTCCATTCTAATTCTCGGAGCCTTTTACTATAACTGCCGTAGCATGTGTTTTAAATTATATTGTATGCATGTGTTCCCCATAAAATTAGCCATCATGACCCATTGTTCCACAGTCCTTCCTTTCATCACATTTTAGAGGCCTGTGTTCCATATTAGCAAATAACCCTTAGAGGAAATTATGCATTTTCCATACACCAGCTTTGTTACATATTTGATAACACTTATTGTATATTTAAGGATATGGGTCAATATATAAAATTTTTTAAATAATAAAACAAGTGACCGATATTTTCCTCATGGCAAACAAACTAGGAAGTCAAACTGAATATATCTAGCATCAATATCAAAAGAGAATTAACAGCTCCACTGTTAACCCATATGCTCGTGAATATATAACTCCATCAATATGTTAACTAGGGTGAAGGCACATTGCCTGCTTTAGAACCCACTCAAATTCTTTGGGTTCTGAGTTTAAAATGAAATTTGAGACTTTTCAGGTTCAAGGTCCTTTTTGGTGCTGTAAAAATGTGACTTCCTGGTTGAAAAAAACTAAAAGTTTTTGGACACCAACTTGCTCACACAAAACAATATGATAAGTGTGAATGAATCAGTAACATATGGATTAGATTTTCCCTTTAAAAATCTATTATTTTTTTAAAACATTTTAAATGGAAAATTCATGGTAAAAACATGCATTGGATTTAGCCAGCTCTAAATCATTTGAAAAATATTTGTAAAGCATTTTTCTCTCAGTGGATATGTGGCAGCATTTCCAGCCCATAATGTTAGTGTAACTTCACTCTTTTCCCCAACCTTCCCCCAAGACTCTCAAATCAATACACAAGAGAAAACAAACTGCTGCTTGGTTCTCCTTCTCTTGCTCTTTTTCTCTCCTACTTCCTTGAGTATGTCCTGAAAACCTTTATGTATCATTTCCACTGCAATGGCACAGATATTTTTAAAATAATTGTGTTTCAAACTATTCTAAATGTAAAGCTCTAGGGAATAGTAGCAAAGGATATACATTAATGATGAAAAGAAATATATTTGTTTGTAGTTCAGAATGGACATCCCAGAGATGAGTATTTTTTTCTTCTCCTCAATCTACAATCCATTAATCTATTAATCAAAATTAACTACTGTAAGTATATGTTCCCTGAGTACCCAAGAGTAACAAATAAAAATACAAGGAAATAAGAGAATATTGTAATGTTTCAAACTTCAGTATATTGTGGTGTCTGTGTATAAAATACTATTTTCTGTATTTGTTCCCCTTTCTTTGAAATGTTTTCTGTCCTCTAGTACCTAGAATTAAGCTTTGACACTAGAAAATTCCCTAGGTTGTAGTCAGTCCCACAAGTAAATTCACTTAATTGGCCAAATGGTTTCTGAAAACAAGATCGTATTATCCCTGTGAGTTTAGGATTGCAATTCTGTTCAGTTTTCTAGAATTCTGCATATTTACTTCCTTGAGTTGTACATGTTTTCTGAATTTGGCCAGGGCATTTTGCCAACTGCACATTCTGAGAGTTGTACTGTCTTACCCACTCAGCTCAAACACTGCAGATGTCAGAGCTAGGTTTGGACTAGAGATCAGTATTTATTACTTAATGGATTTCTATTTTCAGAGTACAAAAAACAATATTCTGTTTCTTCTAAACAATAATTATTTTAGTATAGATGTGGCAGACCACCTATTTGTTTTAGATTCCATTCAAATAATATATATAAATACATAGGCATTGTATATGGAATATTGACTACCATAGTGTATAATATCCATCTAGGTTATTTGTATAGAGAAAAAAGGAAGGAGACTATAGAAAAACAAGAAGACTATAAGTTCTCATATTTTATATGATAGTACAAATTCCACAATATTACAATACATTTATTTATGTAAAATCTAACTCTAAAGCCATGAATAGTTGCAATTCCCTGAACTGTAGCAGATTAATCCGTGAAGGTTGTCTCCCAACTCTCTAATTACAATTAATGAATCTAATTACTGTGATGATTTGAATATTATGCTTTCGTCTTATAATCTACTGTGCCTGTTTTCTGATTTCCAAGTAAAAGAATGTCACCCTAAAGTTTTCAAGAATGGTGAAAATTTCCTAAAGAATTTGAAATTCAACTATAATAATGCTGAGTTTATTTATTCAACATTTAACCAAATGTATTGAGTATCTACAAAGTATCAGATACTTTCCTACAATCTGAAGATCCTTTAATATCTACATAAATTTTATGCCATAAGTGTTGGGAAATACCTTTAGGTTATAACAATTACGATATTCTCTTTCATGTTTTCAAAAGTTAGTGAGTGAATTTTCTACTCTGTCTTCTCCAGATTTTCTTATTTACCTTTAACATAGTATTGAATGGAAGATTGACTTTCTTTCCATCCCCTTAAATGAAATTTTATTTAAGTGAAAAGGAAAATAGAAAACCCTGTTATAATTCTTGCTAAGTTCAATGTAAGTTTTCAAAAGCTGAGCGTAGTAGTATCTTAATAGATGGATTGGGGATATTTTATTCCTATTGATCAATTCTAAATTAAGACTAAAGTATCACTCAAACTGAAAATAGGAACATCTTCAGAATGTCCTATCCCACTACCAATCAAGTTAAGAATGGCTCCTGTGCTTCACCCTGGTAACTTTTGGTTCCATGTAACTAAGAATAATCAAAGTGACCAGAATAATAAAACATTTTTAAATGATGATTTTTTCTAATTAACAGGTTATAATTGCAAACATACATAAGCCTAGATCCATGAATCAACAAATAAAAACAACTTTAGTGTCACTTCCCATCTCTAATGCCTGTTTTTCTTATTCAGCATCCTCCAAACCAGGAAAAAATTACAGTCATACAGTAATTGCTGCAAGTGATGCTGCATTTCTTTCAAGGTGAAGAGACAGGTACTTGCAGAGTGCAACACTGGCCATTCAGCCTACTCATTTAAATTATTCATATCATCCAATGAGAAACCCAAATGTTGGAGATAAATGTCAAAAGTAGTTGAGGGAGGAGCAAACCTTCTAAAAAGGTGTGAGAGACAGAAATACTGGAACACACATCCTTAGGTCTAGATGCATGGAATTACAGAGCCTTTAAATAGAAAGAAACCTCCATTATGCATCTAGTTGCCTCACTACTATCAAATTCCTGTCTGATAACTATGAGCTTCAGTTTACACCGTTTCAATGATGGAGAATCCGCTGCTTCACAAGGGCATCTGAATTCATTTTCTAAGAGCTCTAGCTATTTCAAACTTGTTACTTAATCTGCCTTACTACAAATTCTACTTCTGGGTCTGAGTCCTGCCCTCTAAAGTTAAACAGAAATCCACTCTACACATCATCCCTTCCAGTACATAAAAATAATCATCCTGTCTACTCTGTCTTCACTTCTTTGCTTCTAAAGGGAAATGTCCTCAATTCATACAAATATTCCTCAGAGGTCTTGGCCTTCAACTCATTCCATCATCTTGATGGCCCTTTTGTCATTATCCTCTGGAAGGAAATAGTCCACCTGTGATTTAGCAAGAGTGAATTCAGTAAAAAATTAATACGCAAACATGTCCACTGATTCATCTAAGTTTACTTAACCTGGTATTTTAGGATTACAAATGGATGAAGGATATCTACTGGCGAAGCATGAAAGATGTCCTCAAGGAAATCTGCTTGTATCACTAGTGGACTTAACATAGTAGCTGAAGATAATTTCATGTATCCAAGAACAAAGATCACTCTCACCCTTGCCTGTTTCGCCATTAAAGTGCATGAGTTTTAAGGGTATGGAAGGTACCCTGATACTGGAAGCAAATCTGCAGAACCAGATTACACTGGTACCATTCATGAAGTTTGTTGCTACTCTGAATCCCCACCCTCTCCACAAATATGTACACAAATCCAAGAGGCAAACTTTACTATTAATTACCGTAATTAAACACCAATATTACCTTTTCCAACGAGCATTCTCAAAAATCTAAATAGTCTCATCAGCAGAAAAGAAAAGGTCTGTAACACTAAGACTTTCTTTCCCTCACCACAAGGTGTGGCACCCAACAAGTTAGCCAAGAGAAGGAAGAATCAATGAGTTTCACAAAATCCAAATAATTCTCTACTGAACGTTGAAAAAGACAGAAGGCAGGTTGTGTGGTTTTGTTTGTTTGTGTTTTTGACTTTGGAAGCCACAGATCCATGGTCTGGGGCAATGGGGATAAGTAGCTATGGCCAACCAGTAGACATTCCTTGGCTGAACACAAGACTCTAGATGGCAGCATGTCACTGAGTAGGGTAAAGAGCTAGTTATTAGAAGGTGACTCATGTTGAGCACCAAAATAGGTAGTGATGGTTGTCGCAATCACAGTTGTGTACATAGAGCTTAGCACTGCTTACCTAACAAGGAGAACAACCAGTGACCATGGCCATAGCAAACATTCACAGCTGCACTCCCATGCCCCAGTGTGGAGCACATGAGAATCCCCAAAGGGCTATAGATACTCATGGACTTGAATGAATGGGAAGGTATCAGAGCTAAGAGTTGATTGGAACATTTGGAGAATCTCATTTGGGGAAAAAAAAATTTTTTTTTCCATGCTTGGGACCTAAACACTATCCAGCTCTCCTAGATATGCACACATACAGATGTACACATAAAACCACATGCATCTCACAGCCCAAACTTCTATGCCCTCATTGGGCTGCTGAAGAAGCGTATTAACCAAAACATAACAAAGAGACCAAATTTTGGCCCAGGGACTGATGGAAAACACATCTCTCCCAAAGGCTTTGGGAACATTGATAAACATCAAAAGGAAAAACTTGATTGGTATAGGAGCTCAACTGGATGACGGTAAATGAATACTAGTAGAAAAAATAGTGCAAACTTTTTTACATTTCTCATTGCCCGCAATTCCTTTTCTTAGCGCCTATATGTCATGCTCTAATTATTTTTCAAAATCGCTTCACATCTAAGCTCATTTAGTGCTGGTCAACTAAAATTCCAAGATAGATTTCAAATGAATTATTTTCTAGACATGTCTCTTCTCTCTCTGAACCTAACCTAAATGTAGTTCTCAACTTCGATTCCTGTGAAATTTTATCTTGTTAGATTTTGTCCATTATTTGAGCCTATTGAAATAATTTTTCATCTTGATTCTCTCATCCATTATATTATCTCTCATTCTCATCACTGTATAAATTAGTTGATAAGTTATCCCTGAGGTCCAAATGGGCCAATAACAAATAGACAATGTTACTTAAGAGGTGATTTTATTCAGTCTATTGACTTTTGAGTACAATCCATTTGCCTACTTCTGGTTTAATGAATGTACAGGTTATGAACTGAGGCTTTGTCTAAAGACTAATATATATAGCTTTGGGGACAAAGCATCATTAACCATGATTTGTAGAATGATCATCAATCAAACTACTCTCTTTATTTACTCGCACTTTTATTAATGCACTTAACTTTTTTTTATTCATGTACTTCCATTCTTCTATAAGATACTCTCTGAAATGTTTAATAGTTCAATTCATTGAAAGGAAGAAAGAAGAGAGCTAAATTTATGATTCTTCCATTGGATCCAGGAACTTTGTCTGACGTATTATACTTGACATCCTTCCTCCCCATAATCCTATGCATAATGTTTTACTCTAATATTCTTTAAAGATGAGGAAGCTGAGATTCTAAAAAAAATTATGGGCATTGGCTAAAACCACAGAGTTGATCATCTATGGCATAAAACCAGGTTGATCTGCTTTCAAAGCTTGCCTGGCTTGCTTTCCATGGAGTGTATACTCATCCCACTTAGCAAGTAACCTTTGATGATTTGTTTTAAGACACTGTGCAAAGAGCACCCAGAATACAAACATGAAAAACACAGCAGAAGTAAAAATATTAAGTATCAGACAGGTATAAGAATGTCTAGAGTACATGATGAATGGGATTGGCAGCAGGAAAGACACAAACACTATGCTTGGAAAAAGAAGAGAAGGAAATTACTTTTTACTGGAAAGCTGTGTTTGTCTCATGCCACTCCTTTCATCTGGACTTGCACCCCTGATTGCCTGGATCATTCTAGCTTCTCCCCACATCCTTTCCCTACTGTGGACCACTGTCCAGTACAGGAAAAAGGAACATGCTTTGGAATCAAGCACAGCTGGATCTGAAATCTGTTCCAGCCCCTTTCCAATGACCTTGGGCATGTTGCTTTATCTTCTAAGCCTCAGTTTCTTTTTTGGGAAAATTTTCACATTAACATATAAACACAAGATTGTCATAATAAATGACGCATGTTGCATTGCCCCAGGGTAGGTGTTCAGCAAAGGATTTTTTCATTCTCTTACTATCTCTCAAGCTAATTTTCCTTGGGCACTTTTTTATGTGTTATGTGCAATTTCTGAATTTGGGTGTTATGTTTCATTTCTCTGCTTAGAACAATTTATTACTAGATTTGCCTTTCCTGTCATATACACTTTCCTGTGCGGGATTGATAAAACCCTCCCTAATCCAGTCTTTCCTACCTATGGACCCTCACATGCCCAACTCTGTTATTAATCAGAACGAGACCCCCACTGACTTATGACTACATCTCACCTTCATCCTCGTTTCAGAACTTTTGACCACTTTTTTCTTCCCTTTTCCCTCTGCTTATTCATCACACAAATCTTGTTCATCTAAGACTCAGCTCTGGTTCCACCGTAGTTACAGTTAACTACTCCCACCTTTACTGATGTTTTCTTCCTCCTGTGAGTACTTGCCGTGATTAACGTTCATGGAAAAGAATTTAACACTTCATTTTCAGCTCTTCTCCCAAACTCCAGGTTTTTACCCTTTAGACCCCCCAGTTAGGCCTCCCAACTTTATCCTGTCCCAATTCTCAGGCCAATCTGGAGGTAAGACCTACAGGCCTGCAGGTATCATGCAGACTCAGACTGCACTTCATGCAACTGGTCCAGCACAAGACCCCTCAAGCCCAGGACCCCAGACCAGCACAACTTACTAAGTTTCTACACTGTTCCCTGAGTCTGTTCAATGGCATCCCCTAGGTTCACCCCGGATATCAATGTATTTCCAATTTATCTGTTCCCTTGTTCCCTAATGTTGGCTCAGTGCCAAAACCAGATGTCTGCCTTGTCCATCAGATAATCCCAGCATTCAAAGCCTGCTTGGACCCCGCCTACCTCATGCATACACTTCTCCCCTATTGGTTTCTCTGCTGCTCTTGCCAGTTATGCATCCCCCAAATAAATATAATAATAATAATAATAATAATAATAATAATAATAATAGAGAACCTCTGATGAGTGTGCACCTTGTTTTAGGCACTCTTCTAAAAGCTTTGCATATCTTATATCCTTTAATCTTTACATCAATCCTAAGCTTATTAAAATGAAAACTGATGCTGTAAATGATAACTTTTCCCAGGCCATACAGCTAGTAAGTGAGTGATCCAAGATAGGCTACAAAGCAGGTCATACTGTCTCCACAGCCTGTCC
Source organism: Balaenoptera acutorostrata (assembly GCF_949987535.1). NCBI lineage: Eukaryota > Metazoa > Chordata > Mammalia > Artiodactyla > Balaenopteridae > Balaenoptera > Balaenoptera acutorostrata. The sequence goes on from NC_080077.1 coordinate 24,754,826, forward strand.
TCTTAGCATTAATCCAGAATTGAGAGTTGTGCCACGTCACATCCATCAAAGGAATCCCTAAAAGGTGATCTATGTTGTCAGGTTGAACTCAGGACATGATTTTAGCCTAGCTTAGCCACTACTCTGTGCTTCATTTTGCCAAGCTGAAAATCCTTGAAACCAGACTTGGGCCTCATGCCCCAGTTCTACCATTCAAGTTGGCCCCTACTACAGCGTTAGTCTCCAGTGTCTGGCAAGCTCAGTTGGACAGTTCTTGTGACAGTCCAGCTGCCTTCTCTCTCATGTCATAAAAAGGGCAAAATCTTAATTTGAATATATGTTTCCTGACATTAGATAGTGTGCAATCTAATTGGCTGTCACACTATCACACTATCCTATCTCTGCAACAAATACTACAGAATATATGTGATGTGGGAGCCTGTACACACACACACACACACACACACACACACACACACACACACACATACATACACAAATCCCTTGGGAGCAATGTCTAAAGTCTTCAATTAATTTTAGGAGGTGTTTGGAAGAAAAATATTTCTCAAATGAAGAACATAGGAAGCAGGAATAAAGAAAATGGAAGTTATGATAGGAGATTCAATGCATGACCTCTCCAAGAGTGGATTTAAGTCAGGACATTGGTGTCACCTTTATTGGCTGCATAATTCTGGGCAACTGAAACTCAGTGTTCTTAACTGTAAATTGGGAATAATAATTCAGACCTACTGCAATGTCTTATGGGAGGGAAAAAAAAGACAATACATAGGAAAACACCTGTTACCTTTCAATGGCTATATAAACACTTGTATTGAAACTGCTCAATTTTTTTTTGCACTTCAAACATCCCTACTGAAAATATCACTTCACATTCCACAAACTTAAATAATTGCAGACATACAGGCTGGACATACACATACAAAGTTAAATGCCCTAGTACATAAAGGTTGGAGTGTTTTTTAAGCACTTTAAAGTTTGTGGGGGGAGAAATACTTGGTGAATTATTCTCTTTATTTTGCATGTATAGAGTCAACCATGGTCTTACTTCTCCCAGCTCAGACCTCAGCCTCTGTTTCTCAGCAGTTCTTAAACAGTGTTCTCCCTGAGGGGACAGTCACCTGAGAAAAGTGCCCTTGGTTACATTTCTATCCCCAGGCTAATCCTGACAAAAGTCTCTCATCAAGTTCTTTCATTTCACTGCATAGAAATTCAGTGTATTAGACAACACGTTCAAAAATTCAAGTAAAAACAACATTTGTATTACTTTATTTTAAAACATCCACATTAACTTCTTTCTTAGTGGTTTTCCTATTGGTCACAGAATGATGCTAAATACTTGAAAACAGTTCTACTCTGATTACTAGAATAGCTTACTCTTTTCTATCTGATACAGGGCTAGGATTCCATCTTGAGTCTGGGAATAACTCTGAGATGGGCTATATGAGCATAAAAACACATTGTCATCATTTGCTTCAAAACTTCATTTGAAAGTGTTTTAAATCCTAGAACATCAGGGAAGTGTCAGCAAAACCTAAATTTGGTATGGCATCTGAGAATCACAAGATTAGAGTCCTCTGTTGAAAAGACACTGAAAACACTATTGTTCTGAGATGTATGTGCTGTGAATGTGGTAAGAGGCTGCAGCTAAGGGGCTTGGCCTTGATGATGAAGCAGCAGAAACGTGAAATGCCAAAACAACTCTTTGCTTTCACAGAATGAGCTAGAATTACAAGAGATCATAGGCAAGGAGTTGTAATCATGTTTGGTGTTTGAGAGTATTAAGTAAAATGAACAGCCCTGGTTTTATGTTCAGAACTATTCTATAGGAAAAAGAAAATGGCTGAATTAAAAGCAACAATAACAAATGATTTGTTTGAGTCATAGCACTTTTATTTGAGATTGTTGTTTAAGAAAGATTGCTTTAATTGTCACTTAGGAAAATAGATATTAATGATTTGGGGGCTGTTTTTCTTCCCCATCCTTGGCAAAGAAAATGGACCTAATTTTGCAGAATTTCAGATCTGCTATCTTTCTGGCTGAGCTAAGAAGATAAGGACTGATACTTTTTTTTTGGTAGAGATAATTTAATATATGGTTAGAGCATGCTGCCAAAAAAGATGTGAAACCATACAAAATTCTGATGGAGAATTTTCCTTTATCGGTGGCAAAACGTAGTTATGATTATCATGTTTAGGCTTACGAAAAAATTTCTGGTCACCATTTTCCAACCTTAAACTTGTGTATCTCTGGCTCCCTGCAGTAAGAGGGAACAGCCTCTAAAGTATTCATGGAAGGCTGTTGAACACTACATGATATAGTGGAGAGATCTGAGGTCATTATGTCTTAGCAAGGGGTTCTGTTCCAGATACAATAATTGGGGAGCAATTTCATTAACAAGTGCCATTTTGAGACCTATTTCATCCTCATTTGACTACATAGAGATAAATATTAATCAGAATCCACTTATTTAGATTTTCCTATCATGATAAGCAGAGACATAATTCAGCTGTGAGGAAGTTTTGCAGACAGCAAGGAAAGATTTTTTTAAACAGTAAGCAAATTTAGGCTCTGTTGACAAAAGCAGTTCATTAGAATGAACTAGCCCATTCTTAACTTCCCTGGCAGCCAGGGGGGACCACAGTAGTCCATGAAAAGACTGAGGAGATAGAACCTTGCATTACCTAAAACTGACTAATGAGGAATGGCTAAGAATCATGAAAATGATACCATCCTATCAATATCCTAAAATCCGTAAGACACCATGAAGGGCTCTACAGCTCAGCCTTTATAACAGCAATCATGCATTTTGGAGTCAATGCTCTTTCTAACCCACATAAGAAACACTAAACTTTCAGTCTTACCTAATGTGAGACAAAATGCATTAAAAGAAAACAAGAGTATTCAAGAATTGTGTGTGTGTGTTTTCATTTTTTTAATATATAATAAAGAGGAAGTGGGAACCCAATTCCCATTATAGAAATGAACCCAAATGTAATTTGAAGGAAAATCATTCAGTTGTAAGAATAAAAATGAAAGAATTGCCGTCTTAAGACAGTAAAGTTTCCTCTCCAGGATCTCTCCTTCAAAAAAAATATATACAATTAGAAAATAGAAAAACAGAAAAAGGTTTTCGGCTTCTTGAAACAAAACTTAAAAAACAAGAGACACACAAAGAAGTCTTTATTTTTATTTTTTATCATTTCTTTTTTTATTGATGTAGAGTTAATTTATAGTGTGTTAGTTTCAAGTGTACAGCAAAGTGATTCAGCTATATATATAAAACTGAATATATATAATATATATATAATAAATACGTATATATAATATATATGTATATATATAATATATATCCTTTTTCAGAGTCTTTTCCATTATATGTTATTACAAGATATTGAGTATAGTTCCCTGTGCTATACAGTAGGTCCTTATTGTTTACCTGTTTTATATATAGTCTTTATATATATAGCAGTGTTGGCTTTGGAATGACACCACCTGGACTCAAATCCTAGCTCATTTGCTATGTGATGAAGGGTATATTACCTAACCTCTCTGTGCCCCATTTCTTCATTTTTAAAAGAAAGTAATAAGAGGAATTAACTCAAAGATTGGGGGTGAGAATTAAGTGAAACGCTGTATATAAAAGTGATTGGAGTGCTTCCCAACATATAGCTAATACTTCATTCATTCATTTATTTGGCACATACTTATTATAAACACCTGCTCTGTGCAGGTACATCCTAGGTGTTTGGGTTATAGCAGTGAACAGAACCATGTTTCTGCCCTCATGAACTTTATATTCTAGCAAAATTTTTCTATTATGTGATTAACTTGTTATCCAAGAATCTATGAAAAATATTTAATTTAAATATGTATCAGTACCCTAATGTATTATAGACACAAGACAGAGTCCGGTGCTCATTTTAAAGTAACTGAGGCCTAAGGAGGAGAAGTGAGAAATGACTTTAAAATAAACAAAAACATCTGCACAGATACCCTGAAAGCAATATATTTTTTAAAATTTGGGGATGTAAGGATCCCTTTGAGAGTTTATTAAAAGCTGCAGATCTGTTTCTAATAAAGTTGAAATATCTACTTAAAGACCCAACAATTCTACTATTAGGTATTTATCCCACCCCCAAATTAAAAGATAAGTTCACAAAAATACACGAACAAGAATGTTCACAGTATCCTTATTTATAATCACCAAAAACAAGTCAACGGTCCATCAATAGAAAAAGTTAAAGTGTGGGCTTCCCTGGTGGCGCAGTGGTTGAGAATCTGCCTGCCAATGCAGGGGACACGGGTTCGAGCCCTGGTCTGGGAAGATCCCACATGCCACGGAGCAACTGGGCCCGTGAGCCACAACTACTGAGCCTGCGTGTCTGGAACCTGTTCTCCACAACAAGAGAGGCCGCGATGGTGAGAGGCCCGCGCACCGCGATGAAGAGTGGCCCCCGCTCGCCACAACTAGAGAAAGACCTTGCACAGAAACGAAGACCCAACACAGCCAAAAATAAATAAATAAATAAATAATTTTTAAAAAAAGAAAATGTCAAAGTGTCGTATAGTCATATGGGAGAACGCTGCTCAACAGTGAAGAGAAATTAACTATTGATAGATGCAATAACATGATGAATTCCCAAAACTTTAGAAACTAGACACAATGAGTACATACTGTACAATTCCATTAAGATGACTTTCAAGAATAGAAGGCAAAACTAATCTATAGAGATAAAAACCAGTAAGTAGTTGCACTGAGTGGTAGATGGGAAATTGATTGGAAATAGCCCAAGGGAACTCTGGGTGATGGAAATCTTTCATATATTTTTTTAAGTGGTAGCTACACAGGTGTATATGATTGTCACAACTCAAAGGAATCAGCTGTTAAGATTGGTGCATTTAATTATATATAATACTCCTTAAAAATTAAGTGGTTAAAAAAACTGTAGACACTTTCCCCAGATAGAAGATAGGAGAATCTTCTAGAGAAAAAGCTTGGTCTGATTCACTGACATTTCCATATACCAGTTCTGTTTTGACGTGCCTCCCCCACAGAGAGTCAAAATAGAAGGTTGTGCTTGATCAGGATCTATTCGCAATGAAGTATTTTACCATTAATTTTGAAAGGCATGGATTCTGGAATCATTTACTATTTTCTTTGAAAGGTACGTAGGGTGGAAAGAAAGTTTAAGTTCACTAACTATGAGGAAATCAATTCATATCTCTGCTTAAACACCTTATTGTGCCTTGAGCAATATTTTTATACGTTCTAAAGAAATATGTGTTTGGGCCTGTTAAAAAAATAAGCAATTTTCTGTCAGGGATCAGTGACCTAGGCCAAGCTATACATCTGCAGAAAATGTCTACAGAGCCTAATAAAAACACCAATTGTATGCTAATTTCAAATTAGCTTTTATACTAGCTTTAGGCTTCAAAGGGGGCTAAGAGAAAAGAAATAGTTATATGTAAGAAAATTACTTTTGATTAGGAAAAAACCGTCATGAGGGATTTTCCATTTTTGTCTCACTTCTGATTGGAGCAAAAGGCTGTGGAGAAGAGGAAAACATAGAGATTTTTAAGAAAAAGAAGACACAAAAAGAAAGCTAAATATGAAAGAGGCAGAGAGGCCCAGAGGAGGAAAAAAGTAGTTCAGACTAAAAGCTTTTACTTAGATTTGTGAGAAAAAGTTAGGATTAGGCTTAAGGATAATTGAAGTTTAATGGGAAGGTATCTGATTATACCGGTATATTGATTTAAATATTTTCTAATTAAGTATTATTTGTATAATGATTTATTAGTTAATAGTGCTGCTTGTTGATTTAACAGAAAGTTTGGTATTTGCAGAAAGAGTATATCACTTAGTATGATAGGCTAAGTGTCCTATCTCATATACGCCTATGGGTAGTTTAGACATTTAATTACTTGTCCTAAATCTACCAGCCTCTGTCCCCCTGAGGAAGCTGGCCTTCCTTATAGGCATAGAACCTGAGAGACAATAATCTGTACCCATCTATCTTATTCCTCTAACCCTACAAAAAAAAATGACTAATTTGATACACCTTATATAAACCATTAGTAAAGACCAATAGCTTTCAGACTTTTGACCGAGACCCTCCGTAAGAGATACATTTTACCTCATGATCCAGAATACACACCTAAATCACTGAAACAAAAGTCCATAAAGTAAATCTAATCCTTACCAAATGTGATTCACTTTGATATATTTTATTCTGTCCCACGTTTTCTATTCCATTTTTAATGCTAATTGTTATCCACTGAAATGATTTCACGATCACAGTTTAAAAAGTACATAATACAAATGCTTATTCTACTCCTCTTTGTCTAAATTATCTCTGTGATTGGCAAAATGGCCCTAAATTTCCTTTGGCAGCATGCTAGATTCCAAAGGCTTTAAGAATAACTGAGGCAGGACAAGTGTAAGAGGCCTTGGCTCTTCAAAAGAGACCTCTGGGGCTTCCCTGGTGGCGCAGTGGTTAAGAATCCGCCTGCCAATGCAGGGGACACGGGTTCGAGCCCTGGTCCGGGAAGATCCCACATGCCGCAGAGCAACTAAGCTCGTGCGCCACAACTACTGAGCCTGCGCTCTAGAGCCTGTGAGCCACAACTACTGAGCCCAAGTGCCACAACTACTGAAGCCCATGCGCCTAGAGCCCGTGCTCCACAATAAGAGAAGCCACCGCAATGAGAAGCCTGCGCACCGCAATGAAGAGTAGCCCCCGCTCGCCGCAACTAGAGAAAGCCCGCACACAGCAACGAAGACCCAACACAGCCAAAAATAAATAAATAAAATAAATAAATTTATAAAAAAAAAAAAAAAAAAAAAAAAAAAAAAGAGACCTCTGGAGAACTTATCTAAAGCAGCTGAGAAACTCGTAAGATATCTTTCCCCTACCCTTCCTTCCTCAAACTCTGATTCTCATACTGTCCCCCTTGAAGTAAAATCAGTCTCCATTCCCTGTGTCCCAGAGCAGGACTCAGCATCTTGCTTTTTCTCGCCTGGCTATTTCAACCTTGGCCTACTCAGAAACTGAAATTTACTGATTTAATACAGCTATATATTTTAATCAAATTGTGATAGCTTTTAGCCACTGAACAAAGGATTTATGGTTCTTTTCATTGTGTTTGCCCTCGAATCCCCATCACCATCTTGAGTATAAATGGTGAAGATGGCAAATAGAGGAAAGCAAGGTCTTTCCCTCTAAGAACATACATGTAAGGAAAGGGAGACAAAGTATAGTCTCTGAACCAAGCTATGTCTCTACAAGGGTGCTAAGAGAAGAAAGGTCCATCCTTCAGCATGTTCACTCATAGCAGCACAAGGATTTATGACAGAGAAAATGTAAAAGGAGGGATAGGCAGACAGCAAATTCGTTGATTGTTGGTGAAACAACAGGGACCAGGATACCCTTTGCGTGTACAAGTTCCAGCCCAGGGAGTCCACTGATATGAACATTAGAACCACCTAAACCACAGTTGTTTCCCCAGTGTACTGCACAATTCTAGACCCTAACTCTGAGCGCGAGGAGAGATACACGGAGCCCAAGAGAAGCAAAGTGCAATTCCAGTAAAGGTAGAGAAGGAAAATATGAGCCATGCCCTAGCAATATTTCCCATCATGACAGCTGCTGCCCCAGGATCACATGGCTTGCAAATCACAAAACAGAGCCAACAACAAATGTTGATGCTGTAAGACTCTTACTTAAGTATGTACACAAGAGAAGTGGGGAACATTACCCCAAGCCACACAACCTGACACTTGAGCAAACCATGATCATCATTAAAATCATATACTATCCTAATTCATATGCCCATGTCACAGTCCTTAATCCTCACGTGAGGAATAATGAGAAGTTCACTGTGCCTGGAGCTTGGTGACACCATCATGCTTGTGATGCTATCCGGTAGCTCTGCAACCAACGTCCTAATAGGTAATGTTACCATAATACTGATAGTATCCTAAATGATGTATCACCAAACAGTATGAATAATACAGTTCCACAGCCAAGCTACTTCATAGGTCATGTGGCCTCAAAACACTGACCTTAGAACTTAACAACCACTTATAATGTTTCTGTGAAAAATATATTCCAGGCCCCAAATAGCATTCTTTCATGCAAACTTTGAGAACACGGTCTGCTTAGGAACTGTCTCTACTGGTCGGTGATACGTTTGTTTTGCACATAAAGCTTATTTCAGACGCTTTTTACAAAGAATTTTCCTGCTCTTGGAAGATGACTTCAAATAATAAATTGTCACCAAAAATGGCCATGAAACTTTAAAAAGAAAAAAAAAGGCAGGAGGTGGAAAAGATGAACAAGCTGAAAACAAGTCCATTTTGGGAAGGTTTTGGATGTCCTGGTTAAGGGAGCTTTTCATGTTAAAGGAAAAAGTCCTCATGTGCTGTGCATTTCTTTGTTCATGGCACTTAATAGAGATTTCTACAATGTGAAAATAAGAAGTCGGATTTATATGGCTTTTGCTTTAATGATGCTAAACTGTCTGGTAATAGCAGTGCATTCTATAGCAAGTTTCAGATATTAAAAGGAAAGCTGTACTACCAAAGCCCTTTCTAAATTTTATATGAGGTACCCAGCTTTGCGGACATTCAAGAGCACAGCAAGGCAAATACGGGAAATTCACAGATGCTTTAATGGCTTCAGGCTTCCCAGTTATATTAAAAAGTTGAAAAGATACTCTGGCAGAGTCATTTCCTCTCCTTTTACATGTCATGAATTCCAAAGTGTTGGTGTCAGACTGTGTAGATGGTACTCATTTGTTAACATTTGTACTCATAAATGAGCTTACTAAATGTTAACCATTACCCACTTAGTTCGTTACAGTCATCTAACAACACCAACCAGGGTTTTCAGTCCCCTCCCCTAAAACTCTACATGCATTGCCTCAGGGAGGCTTACATAAGCCCCCATCTGGGGAGAGGGGAGGAGGAGGAAACAGCAAATTGCAGGATCTGCTGATCTTGGATATAGGTCTCTGCAGGAGCTCCCAAATGTGCCTTTGTTTATGTTCTGGGCTCTGGGTTGTTGTCGGGCACAGACCTAAGAAGGAAGGAATTTGTTGCCTCAATAAAAAAAAAAATGTGTAATTAAGATGTGGAAGAAAGGTTAGGTGAAAGAACAAAAAGACTATCTCAGTGTATGTGAAAACAAATACTTACACGTTCATGAATTTAAACATCAGCTTATTCTTTTTAAAAATCTGCTCGTCAGTCTTGGATATAGTCAATAAATCCTGATGCCTCCACACAAAGCAGAAAAAAAAAAAAAGTATGGCAATGATGCATATAATTCAAGTAGAAAGATCACTGGCTCTGGATCAGAAATGCCTTGATTCTACTTCCTAGGCATGCAGTGTGTGTAAATTAGTAGATCTCTTCGAGCCTCGGTTTTGTTTTCTTTAAATATGAGTTATAAGGAAATATTAAGCATGATGATTAAATACAAGAAGAAAAAAGGAAAGCAACTAGCACAACACCTCTGAAATGCAGTTTCCTTTGCCTCCTTTCCCTGCTCTTTCCTTTTTAAGGGCTATATATATACATTTTTAATAAGAAATGACATAACTGATTAAAAACAATTATCCAGAAAGCATAATATTTCATTGCGGATATTGGTAGTGCACTCTACATACTACTGGGCATTAGAGAGTTAAATGGGAACACCACTTTTGAATCCGGGAGGGAGGATGGGAGGGGGGAGGGTAATAGTGGGTTTAATAGTGTTACACAGGCTGAGTCCTGGTATATATATACATTTTATATATAAATAAAATGTATATATGAAAATATTTTAAAAAACTGACCAGGAGTCTCTTTTGAGACTCCCAGCAGTCAGGAGGTGATTCTCTCGGTTCAAGGAAGTTTACATTGCCCTCATCTGCCTACACGGCTGCACGGTAGGAAACCCAGGACACGGAATATTCGCAAGAAAGACACCAGCATTTCTGGGGATTATACGGAAAGCAAATGAGCCACATGTCACATAACCTCCCCAGCAACATTGCATTAAAAGGAATACTTGTACTAAACCTTGAGCACTTGCGGACGTAAAGGCCAAGAAAGTGATACAACTAGTAACGAAAAGCTCCAACACCTGTTCAAATCCCATCTCCCCCCCTGCTATGAAATACCTAGAGAATTACACAAAAGTGCGCTTGCACTCTCTCCTTGTGCACCACGTGTGTGCTCCTATTGGACAATACAAGAAAAGAAACAGACTGTATCAGAACACAGACGCAGCAAGTGTCTGCACCCTAAGTTTAGTGGAGATAACTAGATAAGGCATATCAGAACTTCACCACAGAACATTTTAAATCTGTTACTTATACTTAGTGCTTGTCAAGTTTGTAACATGCATGTGATTCTCTTTCATTCTTTCAACCAAGATTTATTTTCTTTTAGCTAGAAGAGGCTTTGTCTTTATTGCTCACTTTTAGACTTGTGACTGCCTGGCATGTAGATGCTCAAATATTTTCTGAATGAATGTATGAACTTTTCCAGGTCTAAAGAAGACTGCAATTTTAGATAAGCAATTACAATAGAGTATGTTAATTGACAAGAGAGTGGATTCACTGGGGTACTATCAGATCAAGAGTAGGGGAGCTTAGTCCAGTAGCTGGGGTTATTCCTTATTGTGGGGTCAGTTATTTCCACTTAATCCTTTTGTGGTTTTCTGTACTCATTAATTAAAGATTTCCTTAGGTTTTAGTTTATATGATATATAATCAGTTTCTCTTACCTATTACAGTAACGATTTTGAGATCCAGAGGAACCCAAACCCCTCTTGTTAGTAGTTTCCTTTTTAGAGCACTGTCTTAATCAGACCTATTTCTATATGGCTTTGCTCCAACTGACTGAGGCAAGGCACATTCTGTAGGTTAGTGTGGTAGCCTATTGAGCAGTATCTACATGAAAGATATGGATATTGATTATATTTGTACAGGAATCTACACTAGGGTGGAAGTGAGCAAGTCTCCATCTTCTGTATATTAATATAGATCAGTAATTTATGAATTTACCTAAATTGACCTTACACTAATTTAAATTTTCAATCTTCCCAGCAATGAGTTCTATACCATCGTTCCCTTTTCTCCAAAATAATAAAGATTATTTTTGTTAGAATTCACCACAAGCAATTCAGCAAAATGTCATTAGCCTCCCTCTACAAAAAACCATAAAACCAAAATGTTATCTTTGCTAACGTAGAGACTTCACTTTTACTTTTTCTTAAGTTTAAATTTTATCTACTTCTTTCCCCTTTGGCACAAACTTACAAAGAACAATGATGGTCCAGTCGTCATGATTTCCTTTTACAGAAACCACATCTTTTTCCCCCATTAGGTCATGCATGTTAACCACTAAGTGACTGCCACATCATAACTTCCAGTGGGCGGGGAAGGGACTTCAGGGAGAATTACCAGTTTCCTCATAGAAAGGAATTTCATTAACAATCCCTCAAGTTTCCTTTTATTTGTAACAAAAGTGTCACAATCTAGTCCCTAACACCCAAACCTATTTTTATTATTAAAATACATGCCCATTATATGTATGCCAAAACCCACAGAATGTACAACACCAAGAGTGAACCCTAAGTAAACTACGGGCTTTGGGTGATAACATGTCAACGTAGGTTCATCAGTGGTAACAAATGTACCACTCTGGAGGAGGATGTTGATAGTGGGGGAGTTTGGGGTGGGGCGGTTGCATGTAGAGAACATATGGGAACTCTCTGTACTTTCCATTCAATTTTTCCTGTGAACCTAAACCACTTTAAAAAAATTAAGTCTATTGATATTAAAAAATTTGCACAGAAATAAACACCAGACATATTCAAAGTACTTTCTATGTTTTACTAAGATTAATTTATGTAATCCTCATAGCAATCTTATGAGAGAGCTATTAACAATATTATTCCCTTTTTGATGATGGGACATTGCAGCAGAGAAAGACTGTCATCTGACCCTGAATGGAGCAACTGAAAATTGTCTGAGCCGCTGCGTGGCTACAGCCCAGGCATCATCATTACTCAGCTGGGTTACTTCTCAATCACGCCAAATAAATCTCTGGTCACACATTCCTCCCCTCCAACCCAAGTACACTTCTTTAAACTACTAGCTACGGTTGATTTCATAGAAACATTGCGTATTTCACAGCAATGTATTTTTAAAAAATCTCTGCATGTGTCACTCTCGACGATAAGCTTCACAAGGAAAAGGGGAAGTGAAAGAGTTCCTAATGGTTTTCTCAGTAAAGATGAGTGTAAGGAGGCATAAGAGTTTTTCATTTGCATCAGCATCACCAAGTTGCCTTGCTGATTCTTTGGCTATCTTCCCAATTCTGAAGTATTGCACAAGTTTGTATTTATTTATTTATTTTTTATTTTTTTAATAGACTTTTACTTTTTTTTTTAAGTTTGTTTTTTTTTTTTTTTTTTAATTAATGGCTGTGTTGGGTCTTCGCCTCTGTGCGAGGGCTTTCCCCAGCTGCGGCAAGCCGGGACCACTCTTCATCGCGGTGCGCGGGCCTCTCACCATCCCGGCCTCTCCCTGTGGAGCACAGGCTCCAGACGCGCAGGCTCAGCAATTGTGGCTCACGGGCCTAGTTGCTCCGCGGCACGTGGGATCCTCCCAGACCAGGGCTCGAACCCACGTCCCCTGCATTGGCAGGCAGACTCTCAACCACTGCGCCACCAGGGAAGCCCAAAGTTTGTATTTGTTGATTTGGCAGCTTATTGCCTTGGTTATCCCATGGTTATTTGGGGGAGGTTTTTATTTTGTTCTTTTATATTTTCTGCTTTACAAATTATCTTGATGAACTGTGTCACTTCTAAAAACAGAAAAGCATCAACATTTTTTAAAGTTTAGTCAAGAGAGGGACCTCTAAATTGTTTAGCTAACCGTAGTGACATAAATGAGAAAAGAATTTTCAAAGGACATAGCTGTTTGTTCCCAAAGTTCAGGTTCTTTATTGAGGGGTTAATTTTATGAAAATAATTTTAACATATCTTTCTGAATATATCATACACCCCCCCCCTAAAAAAAAAACTTACTTTACAGAAAGAGTTGCTTGGTTATAAGAAGAATCTTACAGGATACAAATGAACTTGGAGGAATTAGTAATACGTTGAAAACAATAGAGAAATAACACCAAAAGTTAAAGAGGTCATTGAAATCTGTCTTTGACAGAAATGGTATCTAAAAGGAACATTGTAAGTATCCACTGGCAGCTTTTAAAAATATTAATGATTACTGAAATTGAAAAATGTCAACAATTATGGAATGAACATAACCTACTTCCCTAATAAGATTTCTTAAGATGAGCAATTGTTTTGTACCTTTTTTACTAACTTTTACTTTCATATTTAAATATTAAAAATAAAACAATGCAAAGAATGTTTAAATATAAAAGGAGACTGTGGCAAATTCAGAATATGATATAATTGACCATTAAAATAGAAATAGCTTCTCTAACCAGAAAAATGAATAGGGAAATAATAATTCTCTATGGCATGTCTTTACAAAGAAAAAGTAGAATATTTACTTGAAATAATGGTGGTCTTCAATGTTGAAGTTTACAGAAGAGCAAAATATAGAAATAATGTGTTCGTAGGCAGACTCAGGATGCACACAGCAGATGCATTGCGTTTTCTCGGGTTGCATAACTACTTTGAAAGAAGATTTATTTTCTTTGTCATCAATTAAGAATTTTTGGCACTGCCAGGATATTCGACCATTTGGCCCTAGAGGCTCCAGGCATGCCTGGAGACATGTGCCAGTTGGTTGTTGGGTTTTGAAGAGCATTCTGATCTCTGCTGTGTTACCCCACTGGCCTTAGAAGAGTCTGATCCACATGTCACATTCCAGCTGTTTGCTTATTTGTTTTTGTTTTTGTTTTTTTTTTTTAAAGGCATGCCTTTTTTTTTAGAAATTCACGTTCTTTTATTTATTTATTTATTTATTTTTCTATTTATGACTGTGTTGAGTCTTCGTTTCTGTGCGAGGGCTTTCTCCAGTTGTGGCAAGTGGGGACCACTCTTCATCGCGGTGCACGGGCCTCTCACTGTTGCGGCCTCTCTTGGTGCGGAGCACAGGCTCCAGACGCGCAGGCTCAGTAATTGTGGCTCACGGGCCCAGTTGCTCCGCGGCATGTGGGATCTTCCCAGACCAGGGCTCGAACCCGTGCCCCCTGCATTGGCAGGCAGACTCTCAACCACTGCGCCACCAGGGAAGCCCTGCTTATTTGTTTTTAATCTCAATCTAGTTTAGTTGGAATAAGGTGAGTCACCTTGCATGCATGCCAGTTGATATTTGTGTCCTGGAAACTGTTTAAAGGGGTTGGACTTGAAATTGAAAAGATAAGAATGTGATTTAATGGGCCTTGTACGAACTGTGTTTTGTTTTTGTTCTTCCTTTCCCTACTTACCTTGTAAACAAATTCCTTGAATTTTAAACTAAGGATCTTAATCTTCAGCACTTACAGAGCCTTTCTTCTGTGAAGCAGAGAGTGACTTGGGAGGTAGGCAGTATCTGAACTCCCAAATGGATCTCTCATCATTATGATTATCCTCGTTGTCGTCATTGTCATCATCACCATCATCCTAGCACTTACTATGTGCCAGGTAGTATCCAAAGTGTTTTCATATATTACCTCATTTCATCATGGAACCACCCCTATGAATTTTATGATGAGGAAACAGACACAAAAGGCTTAAATGACTTTCCCAAGAATGTTCAGCTAAGAAAGGGCATAGACAAGGTGCAGATGCAGACACAGCCACAGACACAAACAAGCTGTGTGACAATAAAGACCCTCTATACTGCCCCGAAACATGAATTACAGATATGAAAATTATTCACTGAATCAACAAAGTGGAAATAAAACTATTTTCCTTGCAGGTTTGGTAACACTAATAACCGAGAGTTATGGAGCAGTTTTGGTTGAAATAATTTAATTAGTTCTTAACCACAGGTCCCCACCCCCAGTATAACCATGATTTCCTAATACCTAGAGAACCAAATAAAGATAGCAGCAAAAAAATTTATATATTTTAGTCATTCTGCCTATGGCCTCAAATTCATATTCCAGGAATCCATGACTAATGATAAGTTGTACAACATTTACAGTTGTTAGAGCAGCTCAAGATGGCTGGACAGAGGTTTGACTATTTCATGATTAAAAACAACAACAAAACAAAACAAATCAGTTCTCACTCAAAATAATTAAGCTTTCTTAAGGGACCACTGTACATTTTTAAATTGTTTCTAATTAGAGAGATGTTACTGAATATATTTTTTAAATGTTTGTCATAACCAAAGTACCTCTAAGGTCATTGTATTGAATTCCAGTTTTTTTTTCTTATGGTCATAGAAGAACTTTATTAACACATATCAAGATAAATAAAGATATCAAGCCTGATCTTTGATACTTAAGAAAACACTTCTAGAAAATCTTTTCCATTTAGTCTAGATTCAGCTAGTACTCAGAACATACTATGATATAGAACTGATCTGAGGGTAAGAAAAAGGATCCTTCTTTCACACCTTGAGCTCACCACCGAAGAGCCCAGGAAAGAATCCTCAGAGTAGAGGAAACCCAAGGACTGAAAAGCAACATAGTGCTTGAGGGTCACAAAAATATCTCCTCGAGAGAGAATTAGGGGACTTCCCTGGTGGTGCAGTGGTTAAGAATCCACCTGCCAACACAGGGGACATGGGTTTGAGCCCTGGTCCGGGAAGATCCCACATGCCGCGGAGCAACTAAGCCCGTGCACCACAACTACTGAGCTTGTGCTCTAGAGCCCGCGAGCCACAACTACTGAACCTGCGCGCCTAGAGCCTGTGCTCCGCAACAAAGAGCAGCCTCCGCTCACCACAACTAGAGAAAGCCCATGTGCAGCAACGAAGACCCAATGCAGCCAAAAATAAATTTAATTAATTAATTAATTAATTTTTAAAAAAAGAGAGAATTAGGAAAAATCAGAGAAAGAGAGAAGAGAATGGGCAAGGAGAGAAAAAAGGGGGAACTAAGGTTGAGGTAGGAAAGACAATTGGGAAGAGAATGAGGAGCAGGAGGGAAAAGGGGGTGAAGAAAGATGGAGAAGGTCAGAGGGGCAGAAAGGGAAGAGGGTGAGAGAGGAAGCATAGTTTTAGTTTTTTATTCCATCAATTAGCTTTAAAATCCTGAACTGGACACTTTAAAAATAAAAACTCCAAGAGGTAGGGAATGTACTTGTAAACAATTTAAAAATAATAACATCCTTCTGCCATGATAGTAGAGGCAATAGGTCCCAATTACCCTAAGTGATTTCAAGTGTCCTTTTCTAGAGTGAGTAAAAATATCTATCTTCCCCATGAAAAAAATTTCCATTCCTAATGGAACTGAATGGAGCTAAAGGCATTTATTGTGTATTTTACGTTCTCTGAGTCATCACCACCCCAAACTGCAGACATCAGCAACCTCTAACAGAGGTGCAGGATTATTAGACTGTGGCTTGTCATCTACAACCGCTACCACAAAATATGAGTGAAAGCTAGTACATTGTTAGTAGCCACTTGTGAACATAAGGAGTATATCAAAGAAAAGGCAACCAAAAATGTTTATCATGTAATTTAGGTGATAACACATTTGAAATAGTGATAAGATTTAGGTGTGCTAGACACACTAAATAAAGCAACTGTGGTGACTTGGTGTATGTGATACATGCATATATGTGTACATGTACTACACCACTTAAAAAGAAAGATCAAAAGAGTTAAAAATATCCTGATTGATGACAGCTGAGGAGCTGATTGTTGCCTTCCACTATTGAAATAGTATAAATGCCAAGAGGAAAGGAATTGCTCAGCTTTGGGAGAGGATAATTAGGTTTAATGGAATCAGTAGAGACGACGAACATTAAGTTTATCGTGGAAAACTTCCTCCCAACGAAAACTATTAGATAAGGGACACCTCCCAAGAGAAATGCTAGAAACCCTACCACTGAGGACATTTAGACTCAGCTGGACACTAGAAGACATTCTACTGTCTGAGACTTTATGCCCTTTTATGTCCAAACTGAAATACGTTCAAATCCCTTCTACAGGGACTATGTACACAGAGACTACATATATAAGTATGCATATGTGTACAGATATACATGCATACATCATACATATGTAAATATGCATGCATACATATGGTCTCTATAGTCTGTGTGTGTATGTTATATATATGAATATGTTATATATAGTCCATGTTTATATGTTATATATACATACATATAGTCTCTCTATATATGTATGTTTGTATACATCACACACACACTGACTATAGAGAGACTATGTATTATGTATGTATATATAATATATATTATACATGTACAACACACATGGACCACATATATACAAAACATATATTTATGAGAGAGAGAGAACTTTGAGATTTAAGGTTCTTTTGTATGTGGTGTATTTTTAAACTTGAAGGTCACAAATGAAAACACTAAAAATTGTGACTGATGGATATTAAAGAGATATGCTAAGATGACAGGCCTCTCCATTTTCCTTATTACACTAATTATACCCTCTAGAGTCAGAAGCAACCAGGGTTGCATTTCTTTTCAGTTAGTATCTGCTGCCTCTGAGAATAAGCCTAAAGATTAATCTAAAATTCCAATAGAAGCAACGGAAAAAAAGTACAAATGACAAATTAAAAATGCTCAAACTCTCAGTGAGAACTTAAGGTCCAATGACCTAACTTTTCCCTGCGAAAGGAACAATCGCTTTCAGAAAACCTATGCCCCACGGAATGACGCATCCACTTCCTCCTAAACATAGATCACATTATCAGTGTTGCCAAATATATCAACAACCGCCTGGCTGCTGAACACCATGTTTATCTAATGGACCATAGCAGACAGCGGGAACAAGCACAGTTGGAGACAGTGATCTCTAAAAGTATTTTCCAAACCAGTACGGTTCTTTTTATTTTTTATTTTTTCTTCTTCATTTTTCAATTAAGAGAGAGTTATTAAACAAGACAAATACAAGAGCACTCTTTAGATATCTCCACTGAAACCATTTCTTTTGGCCAGAATGTAAAATAATTCTGGAGTCAAATTTTTACATCTTCACACAAGAACTTGGACAGGGAGAAAAGAGGGCCATGGAGTGAAATATATACTGGACACCCAACCAAAATCCATTACAAACTGCATAGAGAAAATTCCTAAGGACCCCAGAGATAAATTCTCAGCTTTTCCCCCTCTACATAATGAAACAATTCAAAGCTGAGGACCAGAATGGGGCCTAGAGGGGTTTTATATAACTACTTGTGAGAAAAATAATACACTTATACAAATTGTTTCACATTGTTTAATTTCAAAAGTGGCACAAGTTTGTTGTAAAATATTCAGAAAACACAGGCGAGTCAAAATAGAAAATCACATATTATCCCATATTGTGGAGGTAAATAAACACTATTAAAAATGTTGATTCACAGTTTTTCAGTCTGTCTTGAAAACAGATATTTTAAAAACAAAAGTATAATTACCTTGTACATATTCCACACTGTTTTTTCCATCGCACACTGTATTATCCCCATGTTTTTCTACAACACCCTTTTAATCACTATTTCATACTCTATTACAGCTTTGTCCATAATTCATTCATCTCATCCTTCATTGTTGTTACCGAAGGTTTGCTGTTAGCAGTCTGTGATATGAACCCTTACATTGTCCATTTATGTACATCCATAAATATTTCCCTAGAATGATCCACTTGAAATTTGTCAAAAAATAAGAAAAACTCCAAGACTTTGTGATGTAAGCAGTTAAAATATGCTTCAGAAAGTTCATCATATTTTTTTTTCTACCAGCAAGATTGTTTATTGTGGTTTTTTACAGAGTACCTCTCTGAGAATTTGTTTGTTTGGTTTTTTTGCTTCCTCAAACCTGTCAATTTTCTTTCATGGTTGCTTTCATAGGTTCACGTTTAGAAAAGCTTTGCTCATCCAAGATTATTTAAACACTATATAAATAAATAAATGATAAAAATAAGTTGGAAATTGAACGGTGAACCTTTGCTTTTTTCAAGTCACAGTATACCTGTTTTATACATCTATATTAATATTACACTTAGAATTTATATTGATGAATATTATGAGATAAAATAAACTGTTACCCAGTTTCCTCAACACATTTATTAAATAAGCTATCATGCCCTCCCTGAGTTGATGTGCTACCTCATAAAATTATTATATAAACACAATTTTTATTTAATTAAATCTATAAATTATAGATTAGGAGTAGCAATTGTCTCACCTGTGTAGGAAGGAGTTAAAAATGAGCAGATTCTCATCTTCTATGTTTATGTTTTCTCAATTGAAAAAAAAAAATCAAATGTTAGTCTCCCCTCAAAACCTTAATCCTATCCATGAATGAGTATAGAAATTAGTAGATTAAATCCAGAGGAGATTATGCAGCAGCCTGACTAGAGTGGAGATCCAAGTGCAGAGGAAAATAAACCCTTACCTCGAAGACCAACAAAGTTTCAGTTTTTCTCCCTTTCTGCCTGTCCTTTTGTGACATTTCATTTAAAGCTGTGGTTCTCAAAGTAAGGTCGCCAGACCAGCAGCATCACCTGGGAACTTGTTAGAAAATGAACCAACCACCTAAGATCTGCTGAATCAGAAATTCTGGGTAGGAGGCCAAGCAACTTACACTTTATCAAGCCCTACTGGTGATACTGAGGCACACACAAGTTTGAGAACCACTGATTTAAAAGAACTTCATCAAGGAAGAATCTGAATAAAACCCACGTGAAATATCGTGATATCTTTATCAGATCCCAGCCTTTACTGGGATCTGTAATATAGGTCTTTCTCCATTTGCCCTTTCCCCATTTATTATATATTTAGTCATTTATTAAACATGTTTTATGGGCCCAAATTGGGGCTGGGCCCTGAGTATGGACATTGAACAAGCCAAATCCTTTGCCTACAGAAAGTTCACAATTTACATATTTTTTTGTTCTACCTAAAAAAAGAGCAAACAAAAACACCTACAAAAGGAAAGAAAACTCATCTATTAGTTTTCTCATTTGTCATTTTTTAAAATCTACATGACTAGTTAAAATAAATGCTTCTTTGAATATAAGCTTTCTTTGTGAAAAAATCAATTCTGTGATAACTTGCAAGATGAAACCCTACAAAAATAATATTAAAAGTATTTTAATTGAATTAGAAATTAGATGGAACCAGACATGGAATCATACTAAAAAAATCAGGAAGAAGCCCAAGTAAGCAGTAGCTGTTTGAAAGAGTAGATAACTGAAAAAGCAGAGGCTAACAAGTTCCTTTGAAAAGGCAGTAATTACAGTGAAGGCTACCCAAGGTACAACTGAAAGGTTTATCTCTGGGAAGGGAGAAGGGTGTAATACAAGAGACAACAGCAACGATTTAGGGGATTTGGGAGTGTATACAAGTAATAGATGAAAAATGCATGGTGATCTTGAGTATTTCAAACTCAAGAAAAAGAATGCAATAACCACAGTTATTTTCGTTTGTTTTTTTTATTTATTAATTTTATTGGAGTATAGTTGCTTTACAGTGTTGCGTTAGTTTCTGCTGTACAGCAAAGTGAATCAGTTATGCATATACACATATGCACTCTTTTTTAGATTCCCTTCCCATTTAGGTCACCACAGAGCACTGAGTGGAGTTCCCTGTGCTATACAGTAGGTTCTCATTAGTTATCTATTTTATATACAGTAGTGTATATATGTCAGTCCCAATCTCCCAATTCATCCTACCCCCTCTTCCCCACCTGGTAACCATAAGTTTGTTTCTACATCTGTGACTCTGTTTCTGCTTTGCAAATAAGTTCATCTGTACCATTTTTCTAGATTCTACATATAAGTGATATTGTACGATATTTGTCTTTCTCTTTCTGACTTACTTCACTCTGTATAACAATCTGTAGGTCCATCCATGTCACTGCAAATGGCATTATTTCATTCCTTTTTATGGCTGAGTAATATTCCATTGTATATATGTACCACATCTTCTTTATCCATTCCTCTGTCAATGGACATTCAGGTTGCTTCCATGTCCTGGCTATTGTAAATAATGCTGCAATACATGTCAATAACCATAGTTATTTTTGAAAAGGAGGACTAACTAACTGAATCATTGGCTTGGATTAATTATGTTAAATTGTTAGTCTCTCTCCTCGGTCTGTGGCTCTTTCCACAGTGAGTGAAGCGATCAGCTTTCCTTGACACCAAATCTCCACCTTCAGGCTCAGCTCAGGACACACATCTCCGCCAGGATACACATTTCCTGTCAAATCCCTTTCTCACCCTGTCTACACGTGCCTCACTTGGCCTTTTCTTCAAACAATTCATTCAGTAATTACAAAAAACTCACTGCTATTTTAATCTTCCAGTACAGATTTATGAGTGATGTAGTAAGGTAACTCAACTCAGTTCGCCCTAAAGGACATCATGGCAGAATGATACAAAAAGTGGATGTTCTCCAGAATGTTCAGGGAGACACTTCCAGCAAGGTATTTTCCACTCTCCGGGGAAAAAAAAAAAGCTCTTCACAACTCAAATCTGATCACACTCCCTTATCAGTCAATTTTCTTTCCCGTCTTCATCTAGATACTCCTACTCATTCTTCAGATCGAAATTCAAGTGTCAGTTCTGCTAAGAAGTCAATTATAATTGCTTGGACAGTTCAAATTCTCCTACTAAAGACTGTCATTGCTCCAGTACCCCTCTTCACATCATGTGTTACAATTATAACTTTATGTATGCTTATGTGATTAGCATCCAATTATTCTACTTGATGCCTCTCTCCTTGTCTATTTTTGTTCACTTTTGAATCATCAGAATCTAAGGCATTGTTTACCACATGGCAGGTGCTAACAAATATTTAAATATTTGTTGAATGAATAAATGACTGTTCGTGTTCTTGAACAAGCAAAGCAACCCCCTTCCTCTTAAGCTTTTACTTAATGCTCTCTCTGTCTAAAAAATCTCTTGAAATCCATGTCTTGTTCTTGTAATTCCATTAGCAGCCTTTGTCAAATTATCAATGGGGATCTTTCATCCTAGTATTTTAATACAAAAAGCCACTTCTTCCCCAAAGCTCTTACATGTACTTATTTACTTGTTGTTCCCCTCACCCCCAAGTAGAATAAACCTCCACGAAAACAAGAATGTTGACTGGTTTACTACTATAGCTCCTGGCACAGCGTTTGAATAAGTGAAAAAAAAAATTTATCCTATGTTAGAATCACTGAAGCAGACTAGCACAGAACTGAGGCACACTAGACTTTACTAAACTGTCAGTAGTCAAAAGATAAATACACTATCCCTTTTAGGTCATTCAGAGTTGGAGGAACAAGAATGGGAGTAGTAGGGAGCAGATTAGGGAGATGATGATATGTAAAATATGCGGATGTCTCACATCTTTAGCCATTGTAAGCAATGCAGGTTACATCCCAACATTTGGGGAACAGAATAGCATGGTGGGTAGGGCAGGGAAAACTTTGTCATACATGAGCTAATAACTTACTGCTAATATATATCATTTTCTGTTAATTAAATATATAAATATAACTCTGTGACAAGAGCCTTTACAAGATACAAGTTATGGTAGAAAAAGACCATTGCCTGGTCCCACATAATGGGTAAGTCCAGATATTCCCCTTACCAAAATGAGTTCATTGTAAGAGTTAGAATCTCACATCTTCATGACAACAATTGCCAGTGTGGGTGAAATGCATATTGTGTGCACTGTGATGTTTATTTTATTTGTAATTGCCTTCTGTTATAGGATGAATTCTGTCAACCCCCCCTCCCAAAGAAATCAAGTTGAAGCCCTCACTGTCTCAGGAGGAGACTAGGACACAGACACATACAGAAGAAAGACCATGTGAACCTACAGAAAGAAGATAGCCATCTACAAGCCAAGGAGACCTCAGAAGAAATCAACCAACTCTGTTGATACTTTGATCTTCAGCTTCTAGCCTCCAGAACTGTGAGAAAATAAATTTCTGTTGCTTAAGCTACACAGTCTGTGGTATTTTGTTATGGAAGCCATAGAAAACTAATATACCCTTCATTTATTAAAAGTTTTAATTTAAACTTATTAACTTAGCAAAGTATAATATATCTCAAAAGTCTATTTGTTGACTCACTGAATGAGAGTTGAAGTTAGCACAGATATTAGCAAATATTAACAACAAAGTGAAATAGACAAAGTGTTTAAAGGATATTCACTGGCGATATATTTACCTGGGACGAAAACACAATGATCAAGACACTGGTTCTCCCACAAAAGACCCAGAATTGTCAAAGCAATCCTGAGGGAAAAGAACAAAGCTGTAGGTATAACCCTTCCAGACTTCAGACAATACAACAAAGCTACAGTAATCAAACAGTGTGACACTGGCACAAAAAACAAACGTATAGATTAATGGAACAGAGTAAAGAGCCCAGAAATAAACCCACACACCTATAGTCAATTAATCTATGACAAAGGAGGCAAGGATATACGTTGCAGAAAAGATAGTCTCTTTAACAAGTGGTGTTGGGAAAACTAAACAGCTACATGTAAATCAATTAAATTAGACCACTCCATCAGACCATATTCAAAAATAAACTCAAAATGGTTTAAAGACCTATATATAAAACATGACACCATAAAATTCCTAGAAGAGAACATAAGCAAAGCATTCTTGGACATAAATTGTAGCAATATTTTCTTAAAGCAACAGAAATAAAAGCAAAAATAAAGAAATGGGACCTAATCAAACTTAAAAGCTTTTGCACAACAAAGGAAACCAT
Organism: Balaenoptera acutorostrata; assembly: GCF_949987535.1. Taxonomy (NCBI): domain Eukaryota; kingdom Metazoa; phylum Chordata; class Mammalia; order Artiodactyla; family Balaenopteridae; genus Balaenoptera; species Balaenoptera acutorostrata. The sequence continues at coordinate 24,778,691 of NC_080077.1, forward strand.
CAACAAAACAAAAAGACCACCTATGGAATAGAAAAAAGTAGTTGCAAAAGATGTGAGTGACAAGGGGTTAATATCCAAAATATACAAACAGCTTATACAACTCAATATCAAAAAACAACAACTACAACAACAACAGCAAACAACCCAACCAAAAACTGGGCAGAAGACCTAAATAGACATTTCTCCAAAGAAGACAAAAAGATGGCCAAAAGGCACATGAAAAGATGCTCAACATGGCTAATGATTAGAGAAATGTAAATCAAAACCACAGTGAGGTATCACCTCACACGAGTCAGAATAGCTATCATCATTTGCTTTGTTATACAGCAGCAACTAACACACCAATGTAAAGCAATTATACCTCAATAAAGATGTTAAAAAAAAAATGTCTGCAAATAATAAATGCTGGAGAGGGTGTGGAGAAAAGGGAAACCTCTACACTGTTGGTGGGAATGTAAACTGGTGCAGCCACTATGGAGAAGAGTATGGAGGTGCCTTAAAATCTAAAATATTATAGCAGTAATTAACACAATATTGTAATTCAACTATACTTCAATAAAAAATAAATTTTAAAAAACTACTAAAAATAGAGTTACTATATGATCCAGCAATCCCACTCCTGGGCATATATCCAGAAAAGATAAAAACTCTAATTTGAAAAGATAAATGCACCTTAGTGTTCATAGCAGCACTATTTACAATAGCCAAGACCTGAAAAACAACACAAGTGCCCATCAACAGACATTTGGTTTAAGAAGATGTGATATATATAATGGAATATTACTCAGCCATAAAAAATAATGAAACATTGCCATTTGCAGCAACATGGATGGACCTAGAGAATGTCATACTAAGTGAAGTAAGTCAGAGAAAGACAAATATATGATACCACCTTATATGTGGAATCTAAAAAATAATACAAATAAATCTATATACAAAACAGAAACAGACACAGAAATAGAAAGCAAACTTGTGGTTACCAAAGGGGAAAGGGAGGGGGGAGGGATAAATTAGGAGGATAGGATTAACAGATACAAACTACTATACATAAAATAGATAAGCAACAAAGATTTACTGTATAGTACAGGGAGCTATATTCAGTATCTTGTAATAACCTATAAGGAAAAATAACTGAAGAAAAAAAGACAGCAGTTCTCCAAGAAAACTCTATATATGTATATTCCACTTGACATAAACTGATGACAGAGGGTATATCATTTGTACAAACTAATAAAGAAGAGAAGATATAACTGAACCTAGAAGGAAAAAAAAAGTATATTTCAAAAGAAGTGACAAGTAGAGATTTTGGAAGGAAGGAAAAAGATTTTAAAAAATAAAATTGTTGGGGAGAGCAGGAGATCATGAAAATGACACTGAAAGAACAAAGATAACCTATAGAAGTTACAGAAAAATGAGTCTAAAATGTGAAGTGGAGGCATAAGAGCAAAGAAAAAAAGAAAGTTATTTTCACCATAGACCCAAGGCAACAGCATTATAGCTTTTCAAGAGCCTACAGAAATATATGAAGCTTTAATATAAAATGCATTGGATCTAAAAATGAAAACCACAAAATCAAATCTTAAAATATATAAAAGCTGACGAATTTTAATATTATGTTTTCGAATCAACTGTGTCCTATGCATATATAACAGTTTATGTATCAATTATGTATTCTTTGGGAAAGAGAAACATTTTAACATGTTTGGTATGACGTAGGTACATCTAAAATAAGAGCACCAAGGACTTTTGAAAGTCTTAAAATTGCTAAAGGGAAAGGTAACAAGGCAATGTAGAAGGATAAAGAGGATATGGTAGAGACAGAATAACTTTATCTGAGTTGTAGAATCGTGAGTTCTCTGGAAAATTCTACTGTACCACCAGACAGTTGTTCCTAGAAGAAAATATGAGGAGATGTAATAATTAGTGCTAAAAATTCAGACATGATGTATCTTGCTTTTTGGCATTATGGTTGCAAAAATACAACCCAAAAGTGTATTCTTGCATCAGCAATCTATTTGGTAAAAAGCACAGGGTTATGTCTAGATGATGACAGACAAACAATAATTTAACAAACTCAGTGAAAGAAATCTGCTATCAAAGGAAAAAACATCATTCAGCAGTTGCTTGGCATTATGAAGAGAGAACTATTTTGCTTTTTCAAGACTGAATCACCACTTCCTGTAGAAATGACCTAATAAAACATATTGGATTGCTCACATCAACATGAATACATTGTTCAATAAAACATGGCCAGATTTGACCATTAAAAAATAGTGTTTCCAGGGAATGAAGGCAAGCAGTTTTGTTAGTATCTTCAGAGAAACTTATACACTACTTCAAATATAATAAAAATTCATTGGTTAACACTTCATTAGTGATTTCACCCTTGAAAGAAGAATTATGACAACTTAATTTAATGCCAAAATATAGAATTTTATTTTTAATAGGAGAGTATGGGAATTTTAGGGAGGATATAACAAATAATAAAAATCAGAATGTTTATCATATTGATAGGTCATGATACATTTTTACAACATTCTGCCAGCCTGTGAACCCTGAAAATAAACTTGACTAGAATATAAAAAAGCCTGAGTTTCAGCTCTCAGAAGAGGGAAATTGATTACTTAAACCATGAAAACTAAAACCATATTTAAAATGTCCCCTTATTAAAAATTCTAACACCTCTAAGTACATACTTTCTAATGTGTATTTAGATATATTCCTTACGTAGGAGGACTAAGTAAATATGGAATCCTAAGTACTTCACACAGTAGGTACAGATTATGAGTTTTGCAGTTATGGAGTTTAATTATTAGGTAAATAACTCGTCTCCTTTCTTGAAACTGAAACTACTATCACTTGGTATAAATCTATTATTATACATTTAGTTGATATACTTCTAGTGCAAGTATTATTGCAATCCATCAATATAAAAGAGATTAATCAGGATGCTCTGATTCATAGATAAGTAATTCTGGGATAAGAGAATATGGAAAATGAACCATCACTGCTAACGTGGGTAATACTGCCAAGATGTGACAATGGCCCATCAGACAAAATAATTTTGAACTAGAATTTTTAAGCAGTAGATTTTTAAAAGAATGAAGATAATCAATATACACGTCAAGGCTTAAACTCAATCCTTTTTTAGCAAGTATACATGCTGAGATTCATCTTTTAATATATCTATTCCTGGTATTACGGTGAGCATACTGGGTTAGACATTCAAATGCAAAGTTGCAGTGCAGTCCAATCTCTACATTTATTAGCCCTAGAACTCTGGCTAGTCCTTAATAATTTAGAACCGAAGTTTCTTCAATCTGTGAAATGGGTATAATTTTACTTACCGTGCTCGTCTCACAAGAAGATAGGAGATGCATAATACAGCTGTAAGTGTTATAAGTAGAAATTCTGAGCCCAATATTAACCATATGATCTTAATGAGATATGTCACAGTGGGCAAATAATCTCATCTCTCTGGACCCCAGTTATGAGATAGCAAAAACAATAATAGTAGTATCAGAGATGTGCATGGCACTAACTACATGCCAGGCATTGTTTTGTGTGTATCAAAGAAATTAATCCTTTAAATCCCCAAAATGCATATAAAAGCTATATCCCCATTGCCTAGTAGATTTCCAGATACATATTAAACATTCTGTTGAATGAATGTTGGGTAAATAAAATGGAAAAATTATTTGAAATGTAAGATTTTTTTGCATTATTTCTGTGTAACTGAAAACAGGAACATTTTCTTAATTTACAAGAAAGATAAAAAGTCAGAAAAAGAGTAAAATCTCTGTATACGTAAAATGAATGTGAAAGGATATGTTTCTAATTTTCTTTAAAAAATGAATTAAGAACAAAAGTATGTGAAAAAGAAATAGAAAAAAAGCTACTGATAATTATGTGGAACAGTCCACACTGTTAGAATTTATTCAACTTAACCTGAAAAATAAAACAAAGCTTTATATCTGCTTATAGGAGCCTTCGAGTTAAAGACTCCATTCTAACTTTTATTTAGTGATGTCTGGTTGCTAATTAGTTAAAGACACTCTGGGAGTCATTCGCAGCTGTGGCTCTGTACATTCAGGAGGGCAAATTATATACTAATAACCTAGGGGGAACCATGACCCATTTTCAGGATTTAACATCAAGAGTGGCAAGAAGGAATAATTATACTGAAATAAACACACGCACATAAACGCACCGAGATAATTTTAAAACATTTAATGGTAGTGAAGAGTAAATTATTTAACTCTAACCAGGGATAAGAGCCTTTTGGTAGCTATCACTTACTGCAGTAAATCTGAAGTTTGCATTTCCTGGCTGCTGGCTCTGTTTATTTAAAGTCATTCTGAATGCTCTGCTAGAAAGGATTTCAGTGGTACTGCCAAATTTTCACTAGATTAAAAATGTGCACTGCTGATAATATTTTTATAAACACTGCACACAGAACAAGAGCCATGTTCTTTAGAGATCAATTTGCTGCTCTTCTACAGCCAGTCTTTCTGCTAGGTCCTCTCACTTGGCAGAATCTGTTTGATGGGATTATTTCTGATGAAATGTACTAGAAAACCTACATCAAAGTCCCCTTCTGAGTTAATTGCTAAAGGAGAGGTCTCTCAGTAACTGGTGAAGCCACAGGACAATTCATCAATGGGAATTTTGGAATGTCTAAATATTTGTTAGAAAAGTGTCCATGAAGGCAAGTCTTTCTACTCCAGAAAAGGTTACAAATGATGTGATGTCAAATATAACTTGTAGAGAAGTACTCAGGTTAAAAAGATCTTCCCTCAACCCTAATGCTCAGGTTGAAGTTGCCTTCACTATTATTAAAGTAGTCGTAGTTAAGGAATTCTTAGGCTTTCCATTATCACCTTACATTTATTCTGGGATACAAAAACCACAGGAGTTTTATTAAAACAGAGTTTGCTCATAATAGGTTTCATGAGTGGCAGCAAGAAGTCTAAACTAAACTAAAAGAAGTCTAATCTAAAACTTCAGGAGTCAGCAAAAGTTAATGGCTGGAAGGGGGAAGTTGAATTGTTAGAAAAGAAAAGCTTTGACTAAGGAGTAGCAAGTTAAAGATAGGACTACTCTAGGAGAATGTACAGTTAGAAGCAGAAACATATTTCTGTAGGGTCAAAGGCAATAGAAAATCAACTGAGGAGGTCAAACACAAGAGGCAAAAAAGAAAAAAATCTGGAGGAAAATTATCAAAATAGGTAAATGTGGAAATATTTATAACTCCTCCTGGTTATTCTATCTCTAGACCTCTTCCTTTGGATTATGTAAAATCACTTGCAAACTGAAGTTTCTGTGACCCAAAGGATATCTAGGACTAACGTCATAGAGAGCAAATTTACATGATTTTGTAAACAAAAAATGAATTTAAACTTGCACAGTTTTACTTTATGCTTTGGTCCCAGTCTCCTGTCTTTATTCCTCTAGTTAGGGGCACTTTGACCAGCACAGAAAGGTAATTAAATTCCAGCCACTGAAAAAGGAATGAGGTTTTAGAGTAAGTTCTAGAAGGGCTTCTTAGTTCTTCCCAGGTACTTAAGACTTCCCTTCGGTAGTAGTTACCAGCTTTTTAATAGGGCCTCATTAGGGTGGATCAGGCATGGTCTTTTGACTTTCAGCAGAGAGAACTGAGAAGGACAGTCATGCTGAGAGAGAGAGAGAGAGAGAAGAAAGATATACACACACAGAGTGAAGTATATTTAGAAAACAGACAAATTAACTCCATTTTTCTAAATATAAAGGTTGAGATATAATAGAGCAAGTGCTAAAAATCAATTCAGGGTGGCAATATTTTAAGTGATATTTTTCTTTTAGATTTAATTAATGTATTGCAAGTAATCCTTATTGAGCCTAAGAAAGATGGAATACGGGATGTTGAAGGCAGACATAGCCTAATTCCAACCCAATCTTACCACTACCATTAACTTCTTTTTGTGAAGGCTCAGCACCACCCTTAGAACTCTAATTACATCAGGACTGTGGTTCAAGCATGCTTATTTGACTAGAAGGAATCTAACAGAACCCAAATGCCAAGTGTGGAAATTGCAGGAGAAGAGACTGGGAGTCTCTATGAGGCTCCAAGGAGAAAAGTCACCATGAAAAATGAGAAAGTCAAGCACACTGAGTTAGGTTCTGGAATAGAAACCGAGGATGGAAGAAGTATAGGGTGCAAACAGCTGTTACAGGAACCCTGTCCTTCTACAGCATATGAAGCCCATGAGGAGGAAAACTGTGTATGGATAAAGCTTAACAAAAGGAATAACACTACGAGGCTCATGCTATCCTGAAGTGGAGACACTTGGAAAGAACCTCACCCAGCAGAGAAGGTGCTATTTCCCTACTCCTTTCCAGAGAGCGACAGGAAGCAGTTCACAGGCAGGCAGCAGCAGCACTGCTCTGAGTAATGGCCCAAGCCAAGGACCTAGAATTCAGCCTTGAGGAGCGCACCAAGTGATCACAGCAGTTTAGGGAATAGGATAGCATCAGCCTAAGGCAGTGACAAAATGACAACGATACAGCTGGGAACTGCTCCCATAGCAGAGAAGACTACAAGATGTCAGCAAGGGGAGGCAAGGTGGTGGGTGGGTGGAGCCTGAGTCCCTGTAACTTTATGGGTGAGAAAGAGGCAGACAGTAAAAGCAAGGCATGCATGTCTATGCATCATGGGATCCACAACCCAGAAAAGTGTGGTAGTATTCAGAAAAGAGAGAAGGGAACAGGGAGGAGACTCTGTGGTGGCAAAACTGAAAAGACTCTACCAAGAGGAAGGAACAGGAGAATGGTGACACGGAAGAGGGAATAATAGAAGATGACAGTGGTGTCTTGAATTTGGGTCTTTGATGGAAGATTAGGAAAATTATTCTTATAACAAATAATATTAAAAATAAACATAAGTGCTTGTTGAGTTCAATGTCTTCTGGTTTTCTGATTAGTTCATAAAATATAATCTTTCTCAAAACAAATCTCCTAGTCTTCCACCTAAGATCTGTTTCCTTTGTCCTTCTCTGTGTTCCTGGGCATTGAGATTCAAAACATTCCTGCCATCTTTGAGTGGTCCCCTTTCCTTGCATCATATCCAATATCTGAATTCTTTAGATCCTATCTCAACAATGTCTTGTCTCCTTCTCTTCATCCTTATTGTCCAATTCACAGAACATGTCATGGGTACCTTCTGAGTGTCTTTAAAGTAACAGTTACTTTACTAATCACCCATAAAATTCACTGAACCCTCAAGGAGCAATCACTCTTCCCTGATCTCCTAAAGCAGTGTACTTTCGTCTATACCTCTTTTATGGTCATTATTATTTTCTAGTTATTTTAATTTTTATGGGCATTTCATCTCACCTATTAGACTGTAAGCTTGTGGGAAGACCTGTAATGATTCATTTTCAAAAAGCTTGCACAAACAAATAGAATAACTATTTGTTTACTTTATGAGTTAGTGAAAAAATTAATGAATGACATTCTAAAAATATGCAAAACTTAATACTGTGTAATGTGTTAAAAATAATGTGTTCATTTTTAGTATAGTATTTCTGATATTTATATTGACATTTACAACTCGATGTATAAACATTCATTGTCTTATCATTCTCCCACCCACAGATGTCTAGGAGGGTTTATATACATGTATCCACACATACATATCTTGCTGTTATTCTAACAAGGCAGCATTTCATGGTGGTAGACTTAATCAAAAGACCTGAGTTTTAGTTCCACTCTGCCAACTACTGAATACTAGCCAAAATAATCTGACTGTTATTTTGCCTCTCTAAGCCTCCAATTTTTCTTATATAAGTGATTTAGTTTCTAGATATGTTGTGAGGCTAACATGATATGATGAGTGAAAAACGATAATCCGTTCAAAATAGATCTCAGTACTTCGCAGATCTTAAGCAATAAATATTCACAAAGTGGAAATAGATTGCATATTTTTTGTTCCATATCTCTTCCTTTAATTGCCTCTCTCTCTCTGTCTCTCCATTTCTTCAACCTACTGTTTAATGTACTGGAATAAAGACTGTATAGATTGGTAAGACTTAGGTAAGTCAGCTTCAGAGTCATTCTCATTAGCCTTTATAATGTTTGGGGTGACTACACCTGGACACTGATACTTACATATTTTGAGAAGTAATAGAAATTCAGACCCTGAATAACAAATGTACCCTGAGACAGTTTGAGGGAAAACAGGAAGTTTTCCACATTACTCATTTTACTCCATGGCTCAGAATCTTCCATGCTCCTCAGGTATTCTAGAGACAGGTGGACCTACTTGGCATATGGTAACAAAGCACCACCCTGGCTGAGCCCTCCTTTCATACTGTCTCAGAATTATTACAAATGCCTTCCTGCTCACTGCTGGTGCTGTGGGAGAACAAAATCAAATAAAAATTGGAAAAGAGCTTCCAAAGGACTTTATTACTTAGTATATTTAATCTCATCAATAAAATCTGAAAATAGGAGCTGTCAGATATGCAAATACTAAAGAATTGGCTAGTCTTTTGCTTAGCTGTTCATCATAAAATTTTTGCATGTTCTGGCAAAGATTGTCAAATCATCCTAGCTGAAAGAAAACTAATTTCCACAAAATGCTATTTGCTATATTCTTCCAAAAGTCTGTCATTACCACCTGTACACATTAGCTAATTATCTCCTGTCTGTTGTTTAAATAAATGCATTTTGTTTACAATTGTCTGTACCACTAAATAAGAGGTCTTTAAAAATAACTGATCATGAAAAACCTGAGGATAAAAAAAATAATAATAAATAAAAATAAAATAATAAAAGCTTGTGGAAAGTAAATGTAATTTAAGGGAAGGATGGTAGCTTAAAGAACTGTGGGGAAAAAGACATGGGGGAGAGAAAAAAGACAGGGAAGGAAGACGAATTCATTACTGTTTGTTTAACATAGCCTTTTTTTTAGAAAGGTGGAACCAGACTCACATAGAAAAAAATAAAACTGTTTTTTACCAGGTTATGACTGGTTAGGAGTTGAGGAAAAGAACACATGGTATATACACCATTTTGAAGGAAAGTCCTGGATCTGGATAGACTGTGATATGAGTGAGAAAGAAAATTTTATTCTGTGAAGGCACTGAGGTATTTTGGTTTTTTGTTTTTTTTTTTAATACAGCCAAAATTAAGTACCCTGGTTAATACAATAATTAAATGCTAACTCATAAGGTAAAAATCATAAGTGCTATAAAAGTTTTTAAAAGATGGAGATCAGTTAACATCTAAACATGACTCCACAGAGCCCTACTGTTTCACATCCAAATTTTAAATGGGTTGAAGCAGTCAGGAGAAAAAAAGCATGGAAGAGAAAGAAATCAAGCTGAACTTTGGAGGTAAGCATGTTGTAAGTAAATAGTAAGACGGGTAATGATCTAATCACATTGTTTTTCTTTAAAAAAAGAAAACTTTGACAATATTATGTCATTAATTTGAAGGTAGCACATCATCAAGTCTCAAACCTGGTAACTATGCTAATTCTTTTGAGGGAGAGAAAAGGCAAGATGTAGGCCTAATGAAGAAGTTCGGGGCCTCCCTCATGGCGCAGTGGTTAAGAATCCGCCTGTCAATGCAGGGGACACGGGTTCGAGCCCTGGTCCGGGAAGATCCCACATGCCACGGAGCAACTAAGCCTGTGCGCCACAACTACTGAGCCTGTGCTCTAGAGCTTGCGAGTCACAACTACTGAGCCCAAGTGATGCAACTACTGAAGCCCACACGCCTAGAGCCCGTGCTCCCAAGAGAAGCCACCGCAATGAGCCCGCGCACCGCAACGAAGAGTAGCCGCTGCTCACTGCAACTAGAGAAAGCCTGCGTGCAGCAACAAAGACCCAACACAGTCAAAAATAAAAATAAATAAAATAAATAAATTTAAAAAAAAAACAACTCCCCCACTGTTAAAAAAAAAAAAAAAAAAAAAAGAAGTTCGGTTAGGTAATCTTTGTGGATAGAAACTTGACCTTTGGGTTTTGGTGGGCACATATCAGGCATTTTTCAGAAGAACTATTCCTAATTATAGTAGCCCAATTTCTGAACCATCGTGGATGACCAAGATCATGAAGAAAAATTCACTGCAGGCAGCTCTCTGAAAATATCAAATCTCTGTGATACTCAAATAATCACTTCCAACATCGACCATTTGTTGGGTGAAAGAATTTTTAGAGAACTCTTCCACACCAGAAATTAACACTAATTGAAATCTTTAAGATGATTTCTTTGGATTTTAGTCCACATTCACAAACCCATCTTCAGGTCCCTCTCTCTTTTCCCATTCCTTCTACCAGATTCTTAACTCCTCTGAACATTTTGCGTATGTGTCTATCTTGTGAATTATATTTTTTGTAAACCTTTTTATACAAGTATAACTGTCTAAATCTTAGATGTGCAGCTTGATGAATTTTTATTAAGTGAATATACTGCTGTAACCACCACCCAAACAGAGCAATAGACTATTACCAGAACCAAAGAAGACTTCCTCAATCCTGCTACCCAAGAAGAAACCACTATTCTGATGTCTATCATAAGATTTTAAGTCAGCTTTTGATCGTTCTGTGAATGGAATCATACAGTGTCCATTCTTGTGTGTCTGACTTTTGTACAATATTATGTATGTAAGATAAATTCATGTAGCATTTTCCATTGTTAAGATTACACTAAAAAATAATTCATCCATTCAACAGTTCAGTGTATATTAGCGTTGATTCCAGTTTTCAGCTATTAGCAAGAATATAGCCATGAACACATTTCTGTTGGAAATATAATGAGAAATGAAAATGTTATGTCGTGGGATATGAGTATAGTCAGCTTTAGTAGATAATGTCAAGGAGTTCTCTAAAGTAGTTATGCCAATTTAAACTACCATTATCTATTAGCATTCCAACTTTTTAAATCTTTGCTTATATATGGTATTTTCAGGGCTTTTGTTGGCTCATTTCAATTATAGCCATTCCAGTGGGTAGCAGCTAGTGGATGCTCAAAATGGTTATTATCTGCATTTCTCTGATGACTAATGATGATGTTAAAGAGCTTTTTATATGCTTGTTAGTCAATTGTGTGTCCCTTAGGTAAAGTACTTCCTGAATTTTTTGCTGATTTTTAATTGGATTAATTGCCTGTTTTTGAGTTTTTGGATTTCTTAGTATGTTCTGTATACAAGTGCTTTGTTGGATATATGTATTATAGATACAGTCCCGCTCTCTGTGGTTTGCTTTTACATATTCTTAAAGATTTTTTTGGATGAAATTCTATTTATCAATATTTTCTTTATGATACTTGAGGGCTTTTTTGTGCTCTGTTGAAGAACTCTTTGCCTGTCTCAAATTAAGATTTTTCTTAAATTTTATTCTAGAAGTTCTATTGATTTGTGTTAAACAGATAGATCTATAACTGGTATGGAATTTATTTGAAGGTATGAGGTTTTCTTCCCCCCCCCCCCATGTAGATATTCAGTTGATTCTGCACCTCTTATTTAAAAGATCATCAGTTTTGCATTTTGTTGCAGTAGAAAGTTTGTCATAGATCAAGTCAATACCACACTATATTGAGTATCTTTATAAAGTTTGATACCAGGTCACGTAAGCTCTCTAGCTTTGGTCTTATTCTTCTTTGAGACTAGGCTACTCTTCTCTTGCCCTTTACATTTTTTTTTAAATTTTTATTTATTTATTTATTTATGGCTGTGTTGGGTCTTCGTTTCTGTGTGAGGGCTTTCTCTAGTTGTGGCAAGTGGGGGCCACTCTTCATCGCGGTGCGCGGGCCTCTCATTATCGCGGCCTCTCGTTGCGGAGCACAGGCTCCAGTCGCGCAGGCTCAGTAGTTGTGGCTCACGGGCCTAGTTGCTCCGGGGCATGTGGGATCTTCCCAGACCAGGGCTCGAACCCGTGTCCCCTGCATTGGCAGGCAGATTCTCAACCACTGCGCCACCAGGGAAGCCCTGTCCTTTACATTTTAATGTATATTTTTGTAATACATTTGTCAATTTCTACAAAATTGCCTGTTGAGATTTTGTTTGGAACTGCAGTGAATATATAGATCAATTGGGAGAGAATTGTTATCTTTACAATAGTGAGCCATCTAATCCTCGAATACAGAATATCCTTCCACCTGTTTAGCTCCGTTAGTTTTATAGATTTCAATGTAGAAATATTTCACTTCTTCAGTAAGATTTGTTCCTTGGTATTTATTAAAGATATTGTAATATATTTTAAAATTTAAAATAAATTTAAATAAAATAAATTTAAATTTTAAATAAAATTTAAAATACATAAAAATCATTTTCAAATTTTTATTGTCAGAGTATAAAAATATTATTTTAAGTTATCAACTTCATTGAAGTATTACTTACATAACATAAAGCGTACCAATTCTATTAATACATATACAGTTTGATGAATTTTGTACAATTTTACACTCTCACTTGTAGCAAAAAAGAGTTCTCTATTATCAGTCTTTTAAATTCTAACCATTAGAGTAGGTGAGTAATGGTGTTAATTCAGTTTTAATTTTAATATCCCAGATGAGTGCAAATGTTAAGTGTCTTTTCATGTGTTTATTGGCCATTTGTATATTTTCTGTTGCAAATTCTCTAAGTTTTTTGCCCATTTTAAAAAAATTGGATTATTTGCATTATTATTGTTTATATTATTATATACATACATGTACACACATATATCAATATATATAAAAATATTAATACATTCTATTAGCATTAAATATGATTTTAAATGTAGGATTCCTGTCGATGTTATTTATCATGTTCAGGAAGTTCTCTAGTCCTAGTTTGCTGAGAGTTGTGTTTTGTTTTTAAACAGGTGGGTGTTGAATTTTATTGAATACTTTTTCTTTTTCTAGGAGATGATCTAGAATTTTCTCCTTTATTCATTTAATATGATTGATATCCAAATGTTGCATCAACTTTGAATTCCTGCAATGAACTCCACATGGTAATAATATTTTATCCTTTTTATAAATTGCTGGATTTAATTTGATAAAATTTTGTTAAATATAGTTTCATCTATATTTATTAGGGATACTGATATATATTTTTCCCTTCTGTATTGTCTGTTTTTGGTTTTAGTATCAGAGCAGTACTGGTCTCATAAAATGAGTTGTGACATGTTTAGCCCTCTTTGATTTTCTGAAGGAGTTAATGTATGATCGGTAAATGTTCCTAAAATGTTTAATAGAATTCACCAGTGAAGCTCTTTGCATTTCTTTGTAGAAAGATTTTAAAATATACAAACAATTTCTTTAATAGATGTAGGTTTATTTGGACTTTCTCTTTTTGTCTTGTGTCAGCATTGGCAATTTGTATTTTTCAAAGAATTTGCCCATTTTGTTTCTCATTTGTCAAATGTATTGGGATAAATCTGTTCACAGTATTCCATAATTCACCTGTTCACATATATAGGGTTTGTAGTGGTGTTCCTCTTGTTCATTCCTAATATTGGTAACTTGTGTCTTCCCCTGACCTTTTTCTTCTTCAATCAATCTAGCTAGAGATTAAATTAATTTCATTGATTTTTTTCAGAAAAAAACATTATCTGGTTTTATTAATTTTCTCTATGATTTGCTTGTTTTTTATTTCATTCATCTGTATGGAACCAAGCAGAACCCTGCATGCCCACTCCCAAGTACAAAACCGAGCAGTTAATGATTAGGACAATAGGATCACAGACTCAATGTCTGATGCACATTCCTGAGTTGTTTTACAGATACTGTAACTGCCACCAGAGAAAAAAAGCTAACTGCATGATGACCAGACTGTAGCCATGACACAAGCTCCTCCAACTTGAGCAGTACTGGATCTATGGCTAGCACAATTCCAAGAACTGGCCTCAAGAGAATGGGATTAACATTATCACTTATAATCTATATCTTTGTGGGCATCAAAATAATTGTAGCTTGCTCTGCCCATATATGTAAGTGGGCAAATAAAATTGTCAGCAAAGAGATGCTACAGACCCATGTTGACATCTTTCACTCTGAGAATATGGTGTCCTATGTCAGCATGAAGAAATTAAGAAGATGGACCTTCTCCCCTAATCCCATAGAAATGGAATGATGTCTGAGAGTAGGGATTTGTAAGCCTCTGCCTTTTTCCGTTTGCTCATCCCTGTTTTCCTTAGACCTTAATCATAAAGATGATATCATTAGGCAACATTTAACTTAGCTCCAGATTTCTGCTTTACTAAATATATGCAACACCTTACCGAACCTGTTGATCCCTTTCCTGAATTAGAAGGAGTAAGAATGAAGAATTAAGTAGTTTAAGAATGACTGACTCTTTACCCCTAGCTTCCCCTTGGTAAATTTGCAGGCGGACCACACGGACAAGAGAACATCCAATTGCAGGCAGACCACACAAGCAAGACAGCATCCCAAGGAAGATCGGGAGAAGTCAGCAGGTCTGCATGCAATGGAAACATTACGAAGAGTCTGACCTCCTGCCATAATGATTAACTGAGATTGCTTCCCCTTTTTCCCTTTAAAAATTGTCATGGCTGAGCAGAATCTTTCGAGTTGGTCTCTGGACATAAGTCCACCATCTCCCCAGACTGCCAGCTTTTCTGAATAAAGTACCTTTCTTCTCAACTGAAGCTTGCCCCTGGACTTATTGGCTGTTGAGGTCGAGCGGCAGAACCTGCGTTCCGTTACACGTGGTCTTATCTTTATTCTTTCTTTTAACTTAGTTTGGGTTTACTTTGTTCTTTTTGTAGTTTACTTAAAGTGGCATCTTAAATTTTTTATTTGAAACACCTTTTTTCTCTTCTATTGTAAGGATTTAAGGTACAAACTTTTCTCTAAATCTTGCTTTATCCCATAAATTGTCATATATTGTATTTTGTTTACTGTTGTGATCAAAATAGTTCCATTGTGATTTTTTTTCTTTGTCCCTTCAGTAATTTAGAAGTGTGTCTTTTGATTTCTAAATATTTGGAGTTTTCCAATTTTTTAATTGATTTTTTAAAATATTTTATTGCTGTCCGAGAAAAAAAGTCAGTTCTTCTAAGTTGTAGGGATTTGCTTTGTGTTCCATTATTTTAGTAAATGTTCACTGTGCAATTGATATAATGTGTATTCTGCTGTTATTGGTTAAGTATGCCATAAATATCAATTAGGTCAAGTTAGTTGATAGTGACGTTCATATACTCTCTTTGTTGATTTTCTGTTTACTTTTCTATCTATATTTAGAGATGAGAGTTGAAATCTCCAATTACAATAATGAATTTGTCTATTCCTTCCCTTGGGTTTGTCAGTTAGTGTGCCATGTACTTTGAAGTCCTGCTACGAGGTGCATGTACACATTATATTGATGTATCTTTTTTATATGAATAGCCCTCTTTATCTCTTTTAATATTCATGTCTAAAAGCCTTATATTTTCTGATATTAATAGTCACTCTATCCTTTTTATAATTAGTATAAGTATGGTATATCTTTTCCCAAGTTTTACTTTTAACCTATCAGCATCTTTATATTTAAAGATTTGTTTTTCTAGACAGCATGCAGTTGGGTCTAGCTTTTTATCCAGGCTACTTCTGCCTTTTAATTGGAGTATTTACCCTTTACCTTTTTATTTGAATATTTTTAATTTAATTTTTATTTTATATTGAAGTACAGTTGATTTACAATGTTGTGTTGGTTTCAAGTGTACAGCAAAGTAAATCAGTTATACATATACATATCTCCACTCTTTTTCAGATTATTTTCCCATATAGGCCATTACAGAGTATTGAATATAGTTCCCTATGCTATACAGTGAGTCCTTGTGGGGTTTTATTCTCAATTTTTTTTTAAATTGGGGTAGAGTTGTTTTACAATGCTGTGTTAGTTTCTACTGTACAGCTAAGTGAAGCAGAGTTCTCTGTGCTACACAGCAGGTTCTCATTATTTATCTATTTTATACATATTAGTGTATATATGTTTGTCCCAATCTCCCAATTCATCCCACCCTCTTCTCCCCCTTTGTTGTCCATACGATTGTTCTCTACATCGGTGTCTCTATTTCTGCCTTGCAAACCGGTTCATCTGTACCATTCTTTACATTTTATATAATTAACAATATGGTTACCATTTTGCAATGTTGTTTATTCTGTTCTTTGTTCCTTCTTTTCTCTTTCCCTGTCTTTTTGATCGTATATTTTTCAGTTATCCAGTTTATTCCCACTGTTGGATTATTAGTTTATTTCTTTGCTTTTTTCGTCGTAGTTGACCTAAGGTTTATAATATATATTATTTACTCTCAGAATAAATATTACTTTCAAATACTAGTATAGCCTTTATAATGTAAGGACTCTCTTCCATTTTATCTTCCCATATTTTGCACTATTTTTTTAAGGACTTTTTACTTCTACATGTTTTACAAATCCCAAAATACCTGGTGCTTATTTTTGCTTCAAAGAATCAATCATCTTTTGTTTTAACTGTGAAAAAATTCTTTAATATTTTCTATAACAGCATTTCTAAATTATATTTTTGGAAATTCCAGTTTCCAGCTAGTATTATTTTCATTCTTCCGGAAGAGCTAATTTAACATTTTTGTAGTGCAGATTTACTGGCAATGAATTTTCTGTTTATGTTTTTCTGTAACAATCTTTTATTTTCCTTAAATTTTGAAAAAGAATTTCAAAATTCTGAATATGGAATTGTAAGTTGACAGTTTTGATTTTTTAAAATTTTACAAGTGTCCTTTCACTATCTTTTGATGTGCATTGTTTCTGTTGTGACAGCTTTAGCCATTCTCATCTTTATTCTCCTATATATAACATAGAAGAAAGTGTTATATACAACACTTCCTCCTTTCACGATTATCTCATCATTTCTTTTTTTTTTCACCAACTTGATTATTATTTTATCTGTGGATCCTTCTGAACTTTTTATGCACACAATCATGTGAAAAGATGAGTTTTACTTTTTTACTTTACAATCCTGATGTATTTATCTTTTTTCTTGCCTTATTACACTGGATAGGACCTCATTAAGATGTTGACTACAATGGTAATAGTTAGCATCCTTGTCTCATTTCTAATTTCTTGAGGCAAGATTTGCATCAGGAGCCCACCTCAGTCCAAACTACATAATCAGAGAGACAGAGTCATGCAGTAAATATATGGTCAACTCCTTGTAAGTAACAATCAATCTTTATTTTAAAAAAAAACTGGGGATAATATTCTTATAATAGACTGTGGGCAATGCAGATACCTCAACTTATCCATCAATTATGATTATCTGTGTTATAATAGGAAATTCACAGAGTAATCATCTAGTCAAATAGCTTCATAAAATACTAACATTTCCCCTCCAACATATCTCATAAGTTAACATGAAAGCTTCACTTGTGCACTTCCAGGAATAAGAAGATGCATTGTATTTCAGAGTCCTTTTGTTAGAAAAACATTTATTAAATAATTTAAAAATCTGCCTGCTTGATTTGAATCTTACTCAAATATGCAGTTTTCCCTAGGCACCCATTCAACTACATGTATTACTTGCACTTAGGTTTGGTTGACTTAAAGAATCAGAGTGGAGGATGGAAGAAGAGGCAGTGATGTAAACAAAACAAAATTTTAGGTCTCCCTCAAATAAATATCTGAGTAGGTGGTCCAAAGTTGGTATCATGTTCCATTGTATCAGGAACTCAAGCTCCTTATTTCTCATTGTTTTATAAAGCATGGCTCCAGTGGTCTAAATGGTAACATTTATAACTGAGGTGATGTGGTTGGAGAACAGCTAACACTTCACACATGCTGTCTCATAAGGAAGTTTCCCATAGGCTGCCACGTGACATTTCTGCTTAGACTCCACTGGCCAAAACTTACTCACTAATTGCAAAGGAGATTGGGAGATATAGTAAGCATTTATTCGGTAGTACTTCCCATATGGCAATCACTGCTCTTAACTCCAGTGATCCACTGTTAGGATAACAGATCTGTTCTCTCTTTTTTTTTTTTATAAATTTATTTATTTACTTATTTATTTTTGGCTGCGTTGGGTCTTTGTTGCTGTGTGCAGGCTTCCTCTACTTGCAGTGAGCGGGGGCTACTCTTCGTTGCGGTGCACGGGCTTCTCATTGTGGTGGCTTTTCTTGTTGCGGAGCACGGGCTCTAGGCACGTGGGCTTCAGTAGTTGTGGCTCGCGGGGTCTAGAGCGCAGGCTCAGTAGTTGTGGCACACGGGCTTATTTGCTCCACGGCATGTGGGGTCTTCCTGGACCAGGGCTCAAACCTGTGTCCCCTGCATTGGCAGATGGATTCTTAACCACTGTGCCACCAGGGAAGTCTTGTTCTCTCTTTTTCTCCTTCTGCCGTTTTCACTATTTCTGCTAACTGCTGACTAAGCTCTCTCTGCTATGGCTGCTGAATAACCCTGGTGTCTATTTTTCCATGATTTCCGTTTGTTGCCTTTTCTCTATATATCCCTATGTCAATCTTAGTGCAGTACCCCTCCTTATATTGCGTTAGATTGAAACTCCTTCAGAAAGTAGATTTTGATTGTTTTACATAATTACCATGCAGTGGAGAGTGCCCCAACTGGGCAGAGCTGTCAGGCTAATTCATACCCTACTATCCTGGCCAGCAGAGAGGGCTACTTATATTTTGAATTCAAATTCAAATTTTTTCAGACCATGAAAACTGCTTTTATATTCTACATATATTACAAAGGACGTATTAAGAAGGATGTGTAGTATGAGTTTTGTTTAGTTTTCTAGACCACAGGTAATCTTCCTAATAGTTTTAATATAGAAAATTGAAAAGGAAAAGACACTAATTTCAGCCTGTTAAAAGTCACTAGCCAGATGTTGTAAAAAGAACCACTAATGAAAATTCTCCCTGGAGACTTTAAAACTTTCTTTATATTCAACCTAATGCTCTTAAAGAGAGTATCACATTTCATTGACATACAAGGCATTCGAGTTGAATTAAAAGGTTTGAAAAATACCCTTCTCTGAATTGGAGTCTAAGAGACTGGTTTTGAAGTTTACCTGCTTTCCTAAGAGGACTTTTACTTCTCTCTGCCATAAACTGAGTAATTTTTCCCAATATGACTTGATGCCATTCAAACTTTTTAATTAGATCTATAGTTGGATGTTCAGTTCAGGTGAAGCTGAGTCAACAGTCACACTTTTGAAACCTGTTTGGGCATCATGAAGCAAGCAGTTAAACTAGAAGTAAATTTAAAAGGCAAAATAAATGTTCTTTTTGTTCAGAAATCAGGAGGAGGAGAAAGAAAAAATAATAAGATTTTAATTGCTAGGCTTCACAAAAATCAGTTGTCAGTTGTTTTCTATGTACTTGATTCAAGAAATAATTTATGGATATAATCTAGGGGAAACAAAATTTAAAAAGAAGCAATATATTCAAATTGTTTTAAATAGACCTGGCATAGTTACAATCTTATCTCCACGAGTAACTCAACATTTTCTTTTACAATTTTTTTCTAAAACCAACTAATTTGCAGTTACGGTTTTCTTTCTGAACTATTGCCTGTAAAAACTCACTTCCTGGTTATTCATAGCAAAATGATTCCTTTCCCCACCCCCATCTGATTCTGATGTGATGAGGTAACTTTGAACAGTTGTGTGCATAACTCATTTTCTTCACTGCTGGGAAAACATGAGTTGCTTGGGGGGAAGGGGCAAATCCTTTTTTAAAAAGTCAACACTCAGTCTGCTGCAAGTTCCTATGTTAAAGGAAAATGAAACGACATTTAAATTTTCTTTCTCCTTCACCTTCATTTCACAGAAAAGGAGGATATTCTGCTAATTGCTATAGTAAACATCACTTAGAAGACGACGGCTTTATTCCTACAGGACTTTGGGAGAAACAACGTTGGAGAGACTATAAATATTAAGAAAATTACAAAGGCAGTAGGGCTACAGGGGGTAGAGAACTTGAAGCTGAAATCAGAAAACAGCAACTTTTATGAGAACATCTGACAGAGAGTACAGTATTGCTTGGTGACTTTTACATATAGGCAGGCGGCTTCTGCTAACACATTGAAAATGATCTTTCCTGGTTTCAGTATTGTTCCTTTTCCTGGACCCCAAAATGAGCCTAGCCATAGGACAAAATGACAGTAATTAGGATATTCAATAGGAATTACCTGAGCTGACAACTCCCACAGGGAAGACAGCAAATGCCTGGGCAAAAGCCTGAAAAGTTACATGGGCCTGTGAACAGGAAATTAACACCTTTGTGCCAAGCCTCTGCTGATCTCATTGGGAGAAAAATCACCGAGAACCCAGGAAAGTGTTTTACACATTAAAGTCCATGTTTGTCTCTGAGAACACTTCTCTTTCTGCCTGTGAACCATTTTCCTCCCCATCCTTCTTGCCTCACACTGCTGTCCAGTCACCCACCTGCTTGCTTATTTTACTCTGGCCTTTTTCTTTACTTCACTGACTGTTCTAGTCTTTTTATGTATCTCATCATTTTAGGTTTTCCATCTTGCCTGTGTACTTTGTGCTCCATGAATGTTTCAACGCATACAAGTAATCCAAGGAGGAGAGTTCTCAGAGCAAGTCATCTAATTCGGTCTCTCTCCTCTCCCCTGACTAAATGACACGAGCAATGCCCCCTAACTTTGGTGCAGCTACACGCCTCCCAAGTCAGGAGGGTGAGCCCAGACAGCTGCATCTCCACTTATCCATAAATTCAGAAAAAATAAGGTTGAAAGAGAGATTAAAAAATATATATATATATATATATATATATATATATATATATATATATATATATATATATATATATATTACAGAAAGGGCCAAAAGAAAGCTAACTATTGGCTTGTCTTCCTCTCAGGAAAAAAAAAGCAGAAATATATCCACTGGAGTCATTTAATCTAATGGAGCTACTACCTCTCATTTAAACCCGGGAATTGACAACAACACAAAAACACTAGCAAAACTTTCTTAGGATGGTGTCATCTTACGTTATAGAATAATTGCTATTTCTGTTCTCAAAAAATGGTAAGCTTACCTTGCAATTCCAAATGTTCAAATTCTGGTTTAGGATATTACATGCTAATAAACTTCATACAGATATTTACAACTTCAGTACTTTGGGCCTTTCCATTGTCATAATACATATATATTTATCACTAGTTATTGCTCAAATCCTAAGAGAATTGTCCATAGTTTTGTCTCCCTTACACAACCTTCTACCTCTGTATAGTTTACTTTGCCAAGCAGCAACATGGTAATTATAGCCAGAGATCCTAAAATAAAAGTTATGTCGGGCCAAAATACCCCTTTTTTTTTTCTTAACAAAACATTGCCACCACTTCTGCCAAGGAGGTTGTGAAGAAAAGATGGCAAAAGGGGGTGAAAATAAACATGTGAGACTTCAGACCAGGGCATAGCCTCAGTGCAGGGACTTTTATTCACACTGGCAGTGTAAACATTCTCTAGAAACCTCAGTGGTGAGGTTTATGCCTGTTAAGAGTACATCCAAAATGTAAACAAATGAAGATTACCAGAGACATGAGGAAAACAAAATCAGAGCTTTGACAATGTCAGAATTCCCAATAGTGTTTCCGAAAGCAATAGTGTACCACAAATGTAATCAAATATTCTTTTGGGGCAGGGGGAAGCATTTCATGGTCAAAAAGATTTGGGAAACACTGGTTAAACAGGTCTCTCTACTGTAGAACTTCTGTCTACCCTTAGTACATAAGTCCTTTCTAAATTACCAAAAGAGTGAGAAAAAATGCCACTTTTTCCAAACTAATTGGACTGTAAAACCCCTGATCAAAGAAAATGTATTAACCTTGCCCAAAACACGAGTGCCCCAAAGAACACTTTGGAAAGTGCTGTATTTGATGTTTAACAGTTTTCGATATCAATGTCTTTACTGAACACTATAGCTACTCGCCAAATTGATGAATTAATGTAAGAAGTAGCTACAGATATAAAACCTAATTCAAGTATCACATTTTAAAAGTGTAATCAAATAAGCCAACAACAAATTTATTATAGTTAGCATACACTCAGCAATATAATTATTGCTTAAAGTTCAGACCAATTTTAGAAATATATATTGTGCTTTAGGGGAGATTTTGGTCTTTATTTCTTTCCACGTGCTTGTTTTCATAACTAAATGTAGTATGAACAATTCATTAATTGTAAACCATTTGCATCATAATTCTTCTGTCTCTCCTAATGCTTACAAAATATTTTAGAGATTTTTCTCAGTTCAATGAATAGGTAGAGTGGCTCAAAATGGAGAGATTGTTTTGTATCCAAATATTGTGCTTATCAAGAAGCCACTCAGATTATTACCTATATCATCTTTAAATTGGCAATTGAAAAGTCACCTAGCAGTAACAAGGAGCTTCTTTCTCATTTTTGATGGCTACAATGACTCCTTTCTGCATTTTTCCTACTTTATTGGTGTCCAACCTGAAAACTCAGGGTCTCTTTTAGATGCAGAGCTCCTTTACAAGCACTGAAATTGCTGAGGCAGTTTATTCTCACACAATAAAGTCTACATATAATAACATGTGTCATTCTACAACCCTCATGGTAATCCAAAATAAATAGAAATCCTACAAGAACTAAAATCTGAAGCATAGCTCCATGGGAAGGCAGCATTTTAAGACATTTACATTTAAAAGAAAGGCAATAATTCCTTCACCTTGAAAAACATAAATAATCTTGGAAATTTTGGAGGCATTTAAATTTTATCCAAAGCAAAATTTTTCACGCATCTTAATTTTCACGTATCTTAAAAAATATAGATTTTTAATTCAGTAATCATTTGCTAATATCTGCAACTCTCTTTAGGACTAAATAAATGAAGAAGCCATCTTGTTTTTCCACATCACTGGCTCTAGCATGCTATAGAAGATCACCATGACAACAGGAGCTAGTTTGCCTGGTGTGAAGACAACAGTGTAGGCCTCATTTCCTAAATGCATGTTTCCACTAAAGTTGAATCACCAATTAAAAGACTCCTTTCTGCCCTTGGGGGCTTCAGAGATGCAAATAGTGTTGGGAGGGCTGGCTGGTCAGCTGCTACACCTAGTAACTCCTCCTGATTATCTAAAAATAAAATGATATTTTTTTAAAAAAAGGTATTTCTGAATCACATTGAATAGGAGTTAATATTCAAAATCGAAAGACTTGCTTGAAATTGTGAACTATTATCCTTGTTATAACTTGTGATTACTCTTTATATCCCTAAAAAAAGAGTATTCTGCATGTATTTTTAAGTATCTTATTATGGAACTGTGAGATACACAATAGTGTTGTTAACTCTCTGTCAATCAATCATTAGCAAATATAAAACTGTAATAATGAAAATTAATATAGATTCGTTAAAAGATATGAAAAAGTGTGATGATTACAGAACAGTAAAATTTACATTTTATTTTGAATATATTCATAAAGAATGCCTTTATAATTTAAAGCAAGAAAATATAAAAGAATTTTTTGAAGACCCAGATTCATAAAAGAGATTTTCTTGACATTTAACTAATACTCAAACTACAAATATCATTAACGAGTTTTGATTTTAAGAAAAGAAATGTGTGTGTCTATTTTAGTGGTAAAGAAACAGAAATGTTTAATGGAAGTATTTTTGAATAAATACAGTAATTTCTAAAATATAGATCAGTATTATTTTTGGGTACAATGATAAATAATGATAACTAATGTTTTTCATCTATCTCCCTAATGTACACTATTCTGTGCATTTCTCCTTTCTGTATCAACTTGATAAATACGTATTTCAGTTTTGACATTTTACTATCCTTATTTGTAAATGAAATACTAAAAATATCCAAATTATGTTACTCAGTATATTTCTGATTTTTTTATAGTAAGAAAAGGAGGATATAAGAATCTCAACAAAATTAATTTTCAAGTAAAATTACACATTTCCACTAATAAGCATATGATAAAGACATACATTATTAAATGGCGCTATTTAGGAATTATGTGCATAAACTTAACAATACACACTAGCCAATTTTCGGTAATGTGTGTTTGTATATTTAACTATTTCTTTGTATAGCTAATTAAATGTTTGTTGCAAAGTCTCATGGGAAGCTCATTTGCATATACCTTGTTATAATGGCTAAACACATTTTCACTAAGTATTGCCTGATGAATAGATATTTCACAAATGCCTGGCATAGACACAACAACAAACTATGGACACATGTCATTATTACTGTAGTTCATCAGCACAGCTCTCCATGGTTCTCTCTGCATAATTGGACTCATTTAGGAATCACTCATTTGCTTATGAGTGGTAACTAGTGTAGCATTGCATTTTAATTTTAAAAGTTTAATTAAAATAAAAATTTGTTCAGTTTTTACATATTTGAATATGTATAGATATTTTAATGTGAGTTCACATGCAAGTCTGATTCTAGGAGAAAATGTCACACCAGAAAATAAATTGTCAAATTCAGATATAAACTGAAATAAAAAGGAATAACAAACAAAAATGTTAACGTTGTATCTTCTTCACACAGTTCTCTTGTGAGAATTATGTGAGATAATCCATGTAAATAAAATGACCGTCAACAGTAGAGCTACAGTAAGCATTAATTTCCTTCTAGCTTTTTCTCTAGAATGAAACAACTTAGAGTGACCTAAAAAGAACAGTAGGTAACTTGTGAAGTTAATTATTTCAAGAGACTCACAAGGTACATTAGCGTGGATGTGAACAAAGGTTGCTTAGTTTTTGGTGATCTTAGTTTTGCAGCCATGCAACACTATAAAAGCAGAAGTCATTATACCTTCTTCCACTTCCCATGAGTAATTGGTGGGCTGATTAATAAGCATTTAACACATTCTATTACATTTTTTGCAATCTAAATATCATTTTGCAATTTCTTTCACATATTTCTAACTTCTTTAAATATCTGTCCTCACGGATGTTCTTAACATCTCCCAATTTAGCATCATCTGTAAATTTAATTAAGTGCTTTTTCTGTCCCTTCTTGCAGATCATTAAAAAGCATGCTAAATTAAACCATGACAAACTCCTACCAGACCCCACATTGTCTTGTCATGCAAAGCACTTTACTTCACAAAGCACCAGAATTACCAATACTTTTAAAATGTAGGAGTTATACAGGTATTTCATTTCTGCCAATGAAAAGAACCCTGAGCATTTCTTTCTAGGAGGCTACTAAAATTTTTATCAGTTATGGCAGCCATAATTTTGATATATGAATAAATTATATTATATCAACTGGACTAAAATGACTAAAGACACTTAAAACAACAGTCTTATATACATATGTGTAAGACTATTTTGTATGTGCCTATGAACATCAAAGTATATGTCAATCCCATATGTCAGTGCAGATGCTCAACTGCTGGGAGGAATGGACTCTGAGGAATGGAATCCAGGGAGAGAAATTCAGAGGAATTTTCACTTTTTTGGTGTAATATTTTCAATTTTTTGCAGTGAGCATGACTTACATGTGTTTTTAAAAAGTAAACATATTTATATGTATTATAGGATGTACCTGCATGATCTGCCCTCACCATCCCAAATGTGACACTTAGAATGAGGTAACATGAAGTCACTGAAAGAAGGTGACATTGCAAGTTCAGACAAATTGTCATTGCAAAATATCAAATTTTGTTCATCCTGTCTATCAACAAACCTATCTTGAGACTATATTACATGTGAAACATTTTGCTAAGTTGTACCTGGAATGCAGATTTCAGTCATCAGGAGGCAGTGTGGCTAATGGCTAAGACGAAAGGCTATGGCTTTAACAACTACTAGGTACGTGGCCTTATGCAAATTAACTGACCTCTCTGAGCATCAATTTCCTCAACTTACAAATGAGCGTGATAATAGTACCTATCTCACAAAACTGTAGTGAGGATTAAGTAAAATATATTTTCGAATTTTTGTAAAACCCTTATAATAGTACCTGGCACTAAGTAAGACCACTATAAATTCAGTATTTACTTTAATTAATGAATTCATTATAGAGTTATTGAGAAATGGTCCCAGCTGTCTAAAATACTTTTGGAACAAGGAAAGTTGTAAGTAAATACTATAGACTGAATATTTGTGTCCTCCCAAAATTCACATGCTAAAACCTAATTCCCAACATGATGGTATTTAGAGGTGGGGACTGTGGGAGGTGCTTAGGTCATGAGGGTGGACCCCACATGAATGGGATTAGTGACCTTATAAAAGAGAAAGCAGAGAGCTCTCTTACCACTTCTCCCACGTGAGGATACAGAGAGAAGACAACCATCAATGAAACAGGAAGCTGGCTGTAATCAGACATGAAATCTGCTGGTGCCATTTATCTTGAACTTCCCAGGGTCCAGAACTGTGAGAAATAAATTTATGTTGTTTATAAGCCACCCTGTCTATGATAATCTGTTATAACAGCCCAAATAAACTAGGAGGACAATAAACACATACAATGTGATAAACAAACAAACAAAAGGAACTGAATGAATTGTAGTAAATGGTCTGTTGAAGTAGTTTATGTTCTAATTAAATGGAAAAGCAAACCAAGTAAATTGTATAGCACAATGTGCTGCATCACAACAATCCTTTGAATAAAGCCATTTGGAAATAGAGGTAAGTGATCAGTTCAGCCTGTGAAGGGAGAAAAAGTTTCAGAAAGGATATGACATTCTTGCTAAAGTCTAAAATAAGACACAGGTCTTGAAAATCATGTAAAGCCAGGCCTTTCATGCATACTTTTTCTTATGTTTATAGGGTTAAGTCCAAACTGATTAGCCCTGGAATAAAATATCCTACGTGTCTGGCTCCAACTTATCTCAGTTTCATCTTTTTCACTCCACCTTAACACCCATTAGAATTTCCCCAATATCCCCATAATATCTTATCCAACATTGGTAGGGATAGATGTGTCTTAGAATGCAGAATTTTTCAGATTTTAGAAAGGTAATTCAGTCACCAACTTTAGATTACCAGAGGTCTGAGGTAACACCACATAATCAAACATATCAATACACCTGCAACAAAACAAACCTATTCATCTCATGCCAGTTCAGGTGAGGTTCTCCTGACAACTGAGATCAGATCAGATCAGAATTGATGGATAGATACCAAAAGAGTTAGAAAAAACGTGTAGTCTATGACACTTTGGGGACCTTAGAATTGTGAATAAGGGATGTTGATCCCTGTCACCCAAATATGAAATGCTCTTTTGTTCCTCTGTAAAACCTCTGTTACTAATGCCTCTTCTGCCTTTCAAACAATCCATTCTTCAAGGCCCAACTCAGATATCATCATCTTGATGAATATAATCTATGACATCCATAACACATCTCTGGGTCTCATTAGTACTTTGTGAATCCCTCTCTTATTGTTTTGATGACATTGTACACTAATTATGTGTTTAAATGTTTGTCACTGCCTCTTAACTGTAAGCTTTCAAAGGCAGGGATTGTGTCGTTCCCTTCTTAGTATCTTCTGTTCATAATATAGCATCTGGCATATGGTAGATGCTCAATATTAGTGGTGGAATAGAGTGAACTTAAAACAATCTAGGAATATAAAATAACAATGCAAGTGTACAAAGATCTATCATCAAACTTCAAGGGATAGAAGTCATATGAATAGTTCAGACTAAAGGTTATAGAGAAGTAATTAGAAAAATTTCATTTCTACATAGATATATGAGGAGGGTGTTTAGGAGATGGTAACTGAAGAAATATGTTTATGAAGGGGAATCCAGGCTTAAAAATCACATTAAGGAAGCAGTGCAGATGAGCTGCAGGAAATGATTCACATTTGAGACAAATAGGAGATAAGGCTACAAAAAGTGGATGCTGCTAAATTAAAGAGAATTTGGAACTTCGCAATAACACAGTCTGTTCTCATTCTATAGCACATCAGACACCAGTATTTTTATGCTTCTGTATTGGACAAGTGAAAACCCAATAGAATGAAATTGGGCAATAAATCTTTCCTTTCTAATGTTATGTTTTGACAGGAAAACAATTTATACTGACTAATATGCAAAATAATTTTTTGCTAGATGGTTGATGAAGGAAATCATTGCTCATTCCTGCACACTGAACCATGAAAAACAAATACAGGTAAGTTGATTTGAAAGTGAGGCAGTAAGATCAATGAAAAAGAGGTTAATAGTTCTCTAAAGAAAACAAGGATAACTGATGGATGAATTTTTCAAATGCTTTAGTATTTTATTCCAACTCCAGGAGGAAAAAAATATACTTGCCAATTTTGTGAAAATGAAGAAGATGATATAGAATTTCCAAACCTAAGGGGAGAGAGAATATGAAATGTTGCAAAATTTTCATTGGTGATAGAATATATTTTTTAAAAAAGGAAAGTACACCGTATTTTGTAGAAGCACATTAGTTACTAAAACTGGTGTTACTTTTTTTTCCAAAATATGTTGTCTCTAATAATAACGGTTCATTTTTACTAGATTAAATATTAGTAAAAATTCATATTTCCAGAAAGACAGACTTGAGAGCAGATCTGGACACTTCTGTGGTATGATTTTTTGATGAGTCCATCACAGAAATCTCTCTTACTCCACCATCAGTTTCTGGCCTATCACGGGGCCTAAAATAGTTTCCATCTATTGGGTTTTTCTATGCAAATGAAAGTATTCTCCAGAAGGAAGTCCTTTAAGTCCCTATAAACTTCGATAGTTTAGCGTGTATTCGTTCACCCGTTCATTCATGGTCAGCTGCAAAGTTGAAGGTTGTGAGAAAGTATGTAGGCATCTCACCTAGAATTAAACAAAAGGTAAGAAGGGAGGTACTGTGAAGAGGAGTGAGAGAGAGACAAATTTCACTATGTTTAATGCAATTACACATTCCTAAAATGCCAGTCCTCTTCCCTCGAAGTACTTGGTTTCATAGCAAACAGAGTTGAGCCTCAGTTAATCATAAAATGGCATAAACCAGAAGCCTGGATCCCTCAACCCTGCCTGTTAATTCCA